>NC_043752.1:20315005-20460005 GCF_902148845.1 Salarias fasciatus | reverse complement strand
GTGCGTGTGCGTGTGAGCCTACCAGCCGGTGCTTCTGCAGCGTGGTGGCCTCCCGGGTCAGCCAGGCCTCCACCGTGGCCCTCTTGCTCTGCAGGCTGGTTTCTCTCTGGGAGCGCTCGGCCGGAGGCAGCGAGGACAAGCTGCTGAGCTGGGCTGCAACCAGGAGGACATTCCTGTGACGTCCCGGGAAAGAGGCTGGGAGAGACGGGACGGAACCGCGGGGTTCTCCGGCCCTCACCCTGGATGCGCAGGTTCTCCTGGTACTGGATGATGAAGTACTCCTGGCTGTGCTGCAGCTTCCTCAGCTCGCTCTCCGTGTCCTGGGTGGAGACCCGCAGCTCCTCGAAGGCCTGGTTGATCTGCTGGTGGCGCTGCGACAGGCTGTCCATGGCCTGGCCGCCATCGCTGGCCTGCACACGCACACACACACACACACACGGCTGTGACAGGCTCCTGGATTAGACTCTGGATCCGCCCTCATCAGACCCTCCAGCGACTCACGTTGGTGGCCTCCTGGACCAGCCTCTGCTCCGACTGCAGGATGTGTTTGATGCAGCGCACCAGCTCCAGAGGGCAGCGGTCGTAGGTGCTCTGCACACAACACACACACACACACACACACTGTGAGCGCAGTGCGGCTGCTATCCCTGACCCTGGTCTGGAGGACCGGTACCTTGAGCTGCGTGGCGTAGTGCCCCAGCTTGATCTTGAGCAGGAAGCCGTCCTCGCCGCCCTGCAGCTGGGCCTTCTTCTGCAGCTCCGACACCAGGCTCTCCAGCAGACGCTTGGCCTTGGCCTCCTCCGCCGGGTTGTCCAGCTCCAGCGAGTCCCTGCAGACCCACAGCCTCGCTCCGTCACCACACCCTCACCCAGAAACACCCAGACACACTGGACCTTCAGTTCTCATGCCGGCCCACTAGTTGGTGCTGTTTCTGTAATGGAACCATAAATGCTGAGCGCTGAACCCAACAAACGGATCAAAGCCTGGAACATTCCAGGAATGGCGATTCCTCCACTACCTTTAATCTTTATTCTGACTCTGTGATTCTATTTATAGCTGCTTCCAAACAACATTAATAAGACAATCAAGCTTCTTCTTCTCTGGAGGAAATGAAGTCTATGGAAGACTAGAACGAGTCCCCAAGGTCGGTCCAGGACTCCCTGGTTTGGTCTGGGAGGAGGCCTCGATGTCGGTCCAGCAGTCTCTGGTTTGGTCTGGGTCCCCCAGAAGAACTGGAGGAAGATGAGGGGACTGAGGTGTAGACTTCTTGGTCTCTATAATGCCACAGTGACTACATATGGACCAGGAAGGAACTCGGGCCCGGGGGGGGGGGGGGGGGGGGGGGGGGGGGGGGGGGGCTGATTAATGATTACGATTACTGTCTGTGTTCAGCAACCGCCATGATGTCATGTCATTGAGTCATGGTGTCATGATGTCATGAAGTTATGGTGTAATGATGTCATGGAGTCATAATGTCATTGTGTCATGGTATCATGGTGTCATTTTTTTCATGATGTCATTGTGTCATGGTATCATGATGTCATGGTGACATGGTGTCATCGTGTTATGATGTCATTTTGTCATGATGTCAGGGAGTCATGGTGACATGATGTCATTGTGTCATGGTCAGTGATGGGCAAGCTACTTGGAAAATGTAGCAAGTTAAGCTACAAGTTAATCTTGATAAAATATAGCTTCACTACAGCAAAAGCTAACCCAGATAAATGTAGCAAGTTAAGCTACAAGCTACAGTGCAGAAGTAGCTAGCTACCGTCCCACTACTTTTTTTTTTTTTTTTTTACAACCGTTAATTAACCTTATAAAGTCCAGGCAGTTTCCGCCCGAAATTTCTACTGAAGATGTACAGAAAGTAAACTGAATGCTGTTCTTGAACTGTTTGGAGTACATGCATGGTTGTGGTCTCATTTGAAAGCTGACAACCTGTATTTTCACCCAGTGCAGTCAGAATCACTCTCGGTGCCACTGGCACAGATTTATTTATGTTGCAGCACACTGAATTAGGATGAATTTCATTCTTGCCTGTATTTTTTTCCTCATAAAACACCTGGAAATCAGTGCGGAAGCACTGTGAGAGCTTGAAAACACAATTTTGCTAAAGCCTGGGGTCTTACATAGTTCAGGTCAAAATGTCAGAGCAGTACTACAAGAAATGAGTGTTTCACACATGTATTTGTACTGCTATGCCCCGGCGGGGTCAATTTTGGACATCCTCTGTATACCCTCTCGATGCCCTCTGTATAATGGTATATGTTGGTTTTTAGCCCGTTTTTACATTATTTTCACTCCAAAAACTCATAAAGTACTCAAAAAATCACTTCAGATAGGCTTCAGTGTGGGATAAGGCCCTCAGACTGAGAGGAACACAGACAGGCCCCAGTTTTCAGCCCTCAGCAGACCCAAAACAGCGCTGTCGGTCCAGCCAGCCATCCAGCAAGCTCATTGGCTACCAGCCCTGTCAGTCAAACGTTTCCTCCGACGTGATTGGCTCAGAATTCATCGACGAAGAGCGATGACGAGGGATGACGAGGGTCCATCAGTCTCGGCAACGATTGGCTGGTTAGTCCTCAAAGACAGCCATGAGTCACTTGACTGGTTGAAATGTGACGAATAAGCAACGGAAACCATTCAGTCGCCATATTGGATAGGTCAGCGCGACTTTCTGATAAAAGTATAGATTATTATAGGACGCGCACGCGGAGAGACGCACTGCGTGCGCGCGTGGTGGCGCGTCTAATTCTGGATTGTTATTATTTCAAGACATGTTTTGGACGAAATGCTATACTTTCTAGCTTTGTCTGGATGCATACGTTTGGACTGTGGCAGTTTTGCTGGATTATTTTCATCTGTGATCAGTTATGAGCCTCCAAAGGTGAGTTGCGCTGTTTATTTGCCGTTTGTTGGACAAATGTGTTTATATTACCCGCTGTGGTAATCACATCTGAAAGTGGTCAAGTGCTTTCTGCTTCTGCCATTATTCGGTTGTTCTTCCGTCCCTTTTCCTTGTTTTGTCTTCACTCGTCGTCGTTTCACATTGGGTAACCTACACAACTGTGAGTCGTCATATGCAAACCAACCAGTCACTGTAGATGTTTTTTCCCCCACACACAAAACAGCCGACTTCTTCTGGACACTCGAGACAGTAACGTGTAGCGTCCGTCGCTGCTGGCTCTAAAAATAGCTTTGTTACAGAAAGAGCTACTCGACTCAAATGGAGCGGCGCTGCCGCCTCGCTACTGAAAAATGTAACTAAAGCTACTAGCTCCGCTACTTGTAGCTCGCTACTGCCCATCACTGGTCATGGTCTCATGATGTCATGGTGTCATGAAGTCATTATGTCACTGTCATGATGTCATTGTGCCATGATGTCATAGTGTGATGTCATGTTGTCATTGTGTCATGAAATCATGATGTCATGAAGTCATGGTGTCATGTCATTGTGTCATGATAACATGGTGTCATGAAGTGGTTTACAGTCAGGTCGGCACCAATCAAGTCGGCCCTGTCCAACTCGGCACCGCCCCCGGGATACATTCAAGTCGGCACCCAGCCAAGTTGGCCTCTTGGGGGGGGGGCTCTGAAGTGGCCCAGCTGGTCGGTGCCGACTTGACTGTAAGCTGCTTACCAACTCGGCCAAAAGCCTCTTTTTTTTTTTTTTTAACCACGATGCCGGCTGCGGCGCGGCGATTTGCACAGTTTTTTTTCGTGCGCCGCTTGTCCTCGCGTAGCAGGCGGGAGACTGGAGGACAAACTGCGCGATTATGGTGACTGACTGGTTCGAGGTGGAGAATGGACCTTGAGCTTCATGTGTGACGTTCCGTTTGAACCGAGTAGCTTAGCTACGAGCGGCTGTCTGGTCATGTGACCAGATCATGTGACCAGGCGGCGTTCGCCTGGTCACATGATCCGCGCTTCTCCCTAAATAGAAGAGTGAAATGTACAAAATAAGTTCATTTAGGATTTTAGAGTGGTAAGGAGCATGTTCCTCACCACTGCAGCTGGACTCCACCGTGGGGTTCCCTTCGTTAAGTCAGGAAGCAGCTGTGGAACTAGAGAGTAAAGCTGGGGTCTGCTGCCTACCAGAGCTGGCTCTCGATCCACTGCGCCAGGTAGTGACGCACCTCAATGGGGAAGTGCTGGCCGTACAGCGCCTGCATCTGGTGCAGCGCCTCCCCCTGCAGCTGCTGGGCCTGGATCCACATGGCCATGATGGTCCTGGAGGGCAGGGAGACAGACACCAGGTCAGAGTACAGGTCAGGTACCAGGTCAGAGAGCAGGTTGGATAGCAGGTCAGGCACCAGGTCACATAATGGTCAGGTACCAGGTCATGTACCCGGTCAGACCTATGTGGCACCAGATCAAATCTGGAACATTAGAAACATGTCAAGGAAGACCAGATGTTCTACAGAAGCTGTTAATCCAGCCATTACTGATGTTTCTGAAAGGAGGTTCTGCAGGTCTAAATCTAGAGAGGTTCCTGAGGGGGGCCGTACATTCACAAGCAGTAAATCTGGAGAATTTTCAAAGCCGTTACAAGGGAGAATTTCATCAAGGAGTTCTGGACGTTCCGGATGTGGTACCCGGGTTCGGCTCAGCTGGACTCAGGCTGGAGCAGGCGTGCTTTCAACAGACAGTCAATAACAAACTGAGAACAGACATGTTGCCACTTCAGAGCCGTTACCTGGCGATCAGAGGAGGTGAAGGGAGCCAGCAGAGTCAGTCCAGTTTGTCTGAACCCAGACCCTTTCTGTCTCTGACCTCCTGAACCCAGACACTTTCTGTCTCATGAGAACCATCAGCAGCTGAGGGTCTGAGCATGAAGCACCAGACTGACCAGCTGTAACCCCTAGTCTAAGCTCAGCCTTCCTCCTGCAGCAGCCGCAGGAGAATATTCCAGAAAAACAACCTTTCTTCCAGTGAAGCTGGGCTCTCCAGCCGCAGACCCCCCTGAGGAGCCGGCGGTCCGCCCACTGCGCCTCAGCAGTCTGGAACAAACTCTGCTCTCCATTAAATGTGGTTTCAACATCAGCGGCTCAACACGCTGCTGTGCTTTGTGAGGAGCCTGCAGGGCTGCAGCTCAGTCCCCATCATGCTAAATGCTAAGCGCTAACTCCAGAGCTCCGCCTCCGACTGCAGCAGGCTGCACCATCGGCTGGAGCTGATGGAGATTCAGATGGACAAAGTGTAAAAGAACTGTCGGTTACACTGGTTCAGGAGCCGCTTGCTGCATTTACCCTGAAGAGTCAGAGAAATGACAGTTCCAGTCTGGAGGCCTGAGCTGCACCACCTGCAGCAACATGCAGCAACATGCACCACCTGTGGGAGCATGCACCACCTTTAGCAAAACGTGCACCACCTGTGAGAGCGTGCACCACCTTTAGCAAAACGTGCACCACCTGTGAGAGCGTGCACCACCTTTAGCAAAACATGCACCACCTGTGAGAGTGTGCACCACCTTTAGCAACATGCACCACCTGCAGCAACATGCACCACCTGTGGGAGCATGCACCTCCTTCAGCAAAACGTGCACCACCTGTGAGAGCGTGCACCACCTTTAGCAAAACGTGCACCACCTGTGAGAGCGTGCACCACCTTTAGCAAAACATGCACCACCTGTGAGAGCGTGCACCACCTTTAGCAACATGCACCACCTGCAGCAACATGCACCACCTGCAGCAACATGCACCACCTGTAGGAGCATGCACCACCTTTAGCAAAATGTGCACCACCTGTGAGAGCGTGCACCACCTGCAGCAACATGCACCAAACGCAGAAGCGTGCACCACCTTTAGCAACATGCAACACCTGTGGGAGGAGCGTGCACCACCTGTGGGAGGAGCGTACGCCACCTGTGGGAGGAGCATGTGCCACCTGTGGGAGGAGCATGCGCCACCTGTGGGAGGAGCATGCGCCACCTGTGGGAGGAGCATGCGCCACCTGTGGGAGGAGCATGCGCCACCTACTGGATTGTTCCAGAACTTCATGCCTTCAAAAACAAACCTGAATTTTAAGTTATTTTCAGTTTCATGATCACTGAAGATTTATTTCAATTCTGTTTGTACCTTCACTTTGACTGCAGCTCTTTCTCTCTCTCGCGCGCGCGCGCGCGCACACACACACACACACACACACACACACACACACACACACACACACACACACACACACACACACACACACAGGATTCTCGTGTCAGTCCTGTTTCAGGAGGTTAGCTAACAGCTAGCACGGACTGCAGCAGATCTAATCAAACTTTACGTGAAGCGTGCGCGCGTCTCTGCGCGCGCGCGAGTGATTGGGTGTGTGTGTGTCGTACTCACCCCCTCACAGACTGCAGCACAGCACACACACTCACTCCTGAGCTGACACGCAGCCCACATCACCGAGAACAAACTCACTTTTCCTCCAACTTTCTGCTCAGAGCAGCTGTTCCTTCACACTGCGGCACGCGAGCGCCCTGCGAGGCGCTGCTTCCGGCGGGACCGCCACAATAAAAGCCTCACTCTGACTCCGACCACAGACGACGTGGAGCACCTTAAAGTAAGTAGACAATACGTAACGTTACTGCAAGTTTCCATTGAAAGTAAGTTTTCATTATCTGTATGTTCATTTCTGTATCGCCACGTGATGTCTGTACATGTCTTATTTGTTTCTCATTAGCGCCATATAGCGTATGTGTAGTAAATGTGCAAATGTTCACTCTGGGTGAACATCAACGTTGGTGTGTCGTGAGGAGTTTATTGTGAAGAGGAAGAGGAAGTGTACTGTTTCCGGTTTAGTGTGAGCTGACTGCAGGAAGCTTGATGCTGTTGAATCTCCTCTTCCGGTAACAGCCCCACCTCCACCCTTCACCCAGCTGGGTGTCACCGCAGACATCCTGCAGCTGATCAATGAGGAGACTCTCTGCTGAACCAGACCCAGAGGAGGAGCCTGCAGAACCAGACCCAGAGGAGGAGCCTGCTGAACCAGACCCAGAGGAGGAAGAACCTGCAGAATCAGACCCAGAGAATGAGGAACCTGTAGAACCAGACCCAGAGGAGGATTAACCCGCAGAACCAGATTCAGAGGAGGATTAACCCGCAGAACCAGACCCAGAGGAGACTCTCTGCAGAATCAGACCCAGAGAATGAGGAACCTGTAGAACCAGACCCAGAGGAGGATTAACCCGCAGAACCAGACTCAGAGGAGACTTCTTGTAGAACCACAGATGCCATAGACACCTTGTTCACCTGCTATGGACCGTGCCTGCCTGGCGGCCATCTTGCAGAGGGACCTCGCCTCCACAGCACATTGAGGAATGACAAGTTTCACAATATGAAGTGATCATAAATAGTTTATCATAAACATCAGACATGGAGGACACACAGACATAAACAGAATGAAATTAACTCAACTGTTCAGGCTGACGTGAATAACAGAAAATGAACACAAGAACAAGAAAGCTAAATGCAACTAAAAATAAAAGGAATGTCACAATCACAAATAAACCACACAAAACAGCCCCAAAAGCCCCAAACAGAAAGATCCCAGCATGCCCTGTGGCATGCTGGGAGCACTATTTAGCAAGCAGCTCTCTCCATGTTATTCTCTATAAACTCTTCCCTCGGTCAGACTGTGGACACGCCTCTCCTCCCTCAGCGAGGCTGCAGCAGGATCTGGAGGCTGTTCGGAGTTCGTTGAAAAGATTTCTTCTCCTGCAGCAACGATGAGTTCCAGCCGGGCTATGAGGGAGTTCATCAGCGACAGACGAGCAGCTGCTGCTGGAGAAATCTTCACCGTGTTGGAAGCAGCGATGGTCCAGTTCGAGGAGGAGGTGGCTCGTCTTCGCCAGCTGCTTCACATCAGCTGTCACTGAGCAGGTCTGGGAACATCTGATGAACACATGAATCTGATTCTGGTTGATCCCTGCTCACTATCACATGAGTCCTGCTGATTATAGTTCTACAATTATTTTGACAAAAACTACTTTCTCGCCATTTTCATGAATGTTTATGAATAATGTTCAATAAGTCCACTGCAAGAAACTGCAGACTGATGAATCCGTCCAGCTATCAAGGGTGCTGCTGATCATACTATAGCAATGAGTTGGGCAAAAACAGACTTTTTCATTATTTTTTATGAAACACAAACCAACAATTAACCAAGAAAACAACAGAAAACAAATCTGTAAATTCATTCCGTGTACTTTATTTTATGTAGGAGCTCAACTGTGTAGTGAGCAGAGCAAGGGTGAGCCAGATCTGTTCAGAATATAATTCATTTGACTGGCAAACCACTCCGTAGTATTCCTCTGGATGGAACTGTAACAACATCCCTGCTTCTGATTCCATTACATTTACAAATAGGCAGTAGGCAGTAGGCAGTAGGCAGGCATCCCCAGGAATGGGGTCAGCTGCGCAGGACAGGAGGGCTCAGGCAGGTGCAGGATGGCGTCAACATTAGAATGTAGCGGACTCAGACCCTCGGCAGTCAGGCGGAACCCCACGAACTCGATGGCAGCGGCTGCAAAAATGCACTTTTCACCGTTGAGTGTGAGGTTGTGACCCGTGAGCACGTCCAGTACCCTGGAGAGGCATCATCACGCAGGGCGGGTGTCGCTCCGTGCATGACGATGTTGTCCAGGTAAATGACCACACCAGGGAGGCCTGCAAAAATGGTGACCATAATTTTCTGGAAGCAGTTGGGAGCAGAGCTGAGTCCGAGGGGATGCGAGTGTAGCGGAAAAACCCAATGGGGTCACAAAAGCGGTGAGGTTGGGGCTGTCTGGGTGTCGGGGAACCTGCAGGTAGCCCTGGCGAAGGTCTACCTTACAGAAAACTGTTGAACCGTAGAACTGTGCAGAGAGCTCCTCTACTGTGAAGGCCCATCCATGCTTCACGTCTGCGTGGGTGCGCGTTGCGCGTTGGTCCGCGTGACGTAAAAATCGTCATGAATTCCTGTCCGCGAGGGTCCGCGCGGACCGATCCGCAGACGTCCGCGCAGCAGTCAGATTTTGAGACCGCATTGCGCATTGCGCGCAGGTTGCGGAAGTGCCCGCCTGCGCTAGAGCGCCATAGCAAACACAACATGATGGTAAAAGTGAAAGTAGAATGAGCTCCAGCCTGATGGCTCCACTTAAAGACACCGAAAGAGTGAAAAACTCGTTGAAAGAGAGAGAGACTGTCTGGAGGGAGGAGAAGGTCTGCAGACAGAAGTGAATCGCTCCGGCGCCGCCCCCGCGATTCAGAAACAGGAAAAAAAGGCTAAATAAACTTTAATACTTAATGATAATGTACTGACAGTGTATGTGCTTAATTTTCTCTAAATGATCCGTAATAAATGAGCGGATAAACAGTCTGTAGTGCCGGAAAAGCTTCTTGAGGGTGCGTGGATCACCTCGCCTGCATGAGACGTGCACAGCTGAGCTCAAAATGTAGCATGGGAGAAAGCGCGTCTGCATCGGTGGTGCACGGACCTTCCAAAGCGGACGCGGAAATGCCTACATGTGATGCATGGAACAGCCTTGAGTAATGGGTATTTATCTGGGACCACAGCTTGTTCACCTGCCTGAGATCAACGCAGGGGCGCAGACCGCTCATCTTCTTCTTTGCCACCACCAGGTTGGAGATCCAGGCTGACACGTCGATCCATTCGGATTACAGTCAGGTCGGCACCAATCCAAGTCGGCCCTGGCCAACTCGGCACTGCCTCCGGAATACAATCAAGTCGGCATCAAAGCCAAGTCGGCCTCGCGGGGTGGGGGCTCTCAAGTGGCCGAGTTGGTCGGTGCCGACTTGACTGTAAGCTGCTTACCAACTCGGCCAAAAGCCTCTTTTTTTTAAATCAAGATGCGGCTGCGGCGCGACGATTTGCACAGTTTTTTTTTTCGTGACGGCTGCGCCACTTCTCCTCACGTAGCAGGCGGGGGACTGGAGGACAAACTGTGTGATTATGGTGACTTGTACAGCGCAGAACCTGCAGTGGCGCATGGAAGCGCTCACGCGTCACCTCCAGGTATAGAGAATTACTGTAGGCTACTGTCAGTTTACAACTAAATTATAATAACATAAATGGTGTGAAAAATAAATAAACTAATGTAATAAATGTCAACACAATAGTGAACACGGTAGTTGACAGCAGGAGCACTGCAGCATCTCCAGAGGTGCCAATTACAGATTCAGGTAAAATATTATATCCTCCATCAAAGTACAGCAAACCATGTATTTTTCGTTTCCAAAAATTAATTTTAGAACTAACATATTTTCTGAATAAATACCTTTGTCCTGTGGAGCCTGCAGTCCTAGAATCAAATGAGCAGGGTGAGGACGGACCGTGTGGGGGGGTGTCCGTCCTGGTGCGCAGCCGGGGAAACTTATTTTACTAATTTTAATATGTTCTTGATTATTATTGACGGTTAATAATACAACTATTTTGTGTGTGTTGGCGTGTGTGTGCGTGTTTATCAGGGAAATGAGTGCGTGAAGTGTGAGTGAGAGGTACGCTGCTGAAATGCGCACTGTAAAAATTAAATAAATTTTTAAACCTGATTTGAGGCATTAATAAAGCAGACATGAGGCATTAAAAGGTTTGCTGATACTCTTGGCTTAATATTTTGTTTATCTTAATTTCTAATACATTAGATTACAGAAAAACAACCTGTTGTGCTCCTGCGCAAAAACACTGCAAAATGTATGACGGTCTGGCTGAGCACTGCGTCCTTTGGAGGGGGGGGTAAGAATGCTGGCAGTTCTAGTGTTCATCATTTTAGTTCTAGTGTTAATCATTATTTCCCTCCATTCCGATATTGACGTTCATCTCCACTATAGGAATAAGCGGAGAGCTCATTCCCTCAGGTAATCCATTCATTTTGGCATCTCCGTCAGCGGGAACCCAACCCCTCTCTCGTGCAGCAGCAGACTGTGAGGACTGTGATGAGCCTGTCAGAAAAATGTTTTTTCTTTTGAGCAGATAGTGTGACAAACACAAGCTTCTTATTTAAATCACTAAATATCTTAAATCATTATTTTTGTCCACAGTTTGGACAGGTAGTTTACACCAGAATAAAAACACGTTTAGCTGTGATTAGGAAAAGTTTCATTATACGTCCGCTCTGCCCGCTCTGAAGGCACAGACTCCTCGAATTTTTTTAATTTAAATTTTTATTAAATTTTTATCAAATATTTTATTATATTTCACTGTTGTTTACATCAACTAGGTTGGTGTAAATGCAAATCTGCGCTCTCGCCGCGGCAAAAAACAACAAAAAAACCTACATCCGAGCGCATCGTCAAAAAACTGTGCAAATCGACACGCCGCATCGTGATTAAAAAAAAAAAGAGGCGTTTGGCCGAGTTGGTAAGCAGCTTACAGTCAAGTTGGCACCGACCAACTCGGCCACTTGAGAGCCCCCGCGCAAGGCCGACTTGGCTTTGATGCCGACTTGACTGCATCCCGGGGGCGGTGCCGAGTTGGCCATGGCCGACTTGGATTGGTGCCGACCTGACTGTATCCCGATCCATTCGATGATGCCAGCATCCAGCATTTTCTGCAGCTCGGCGGTGACACCATCCTGCAGGGTGAGGGGTCGCCAGCGCAGAGGCTGGATGACGGGGTGCACCGTGGGGTCGATGAGCAGCTGGTGGTTGAAGGTGGTGAGGCATCCAAGCCCGATAAAAAATGATAGCCAATGCTGCTGCCACGGCGTCGTTACAGTCAGGATGGTGGCACCAAGGTTATCAGTGATGGAGAATCCCAGGGCACAGAAAAGGTCAAGAAGAGCAAGAAGGAGCAAGAAGAATCAGAACCTCCACAGGTCAAAGAGGAACCAGGAGAACCTGAACTTCTCCAGTTTAAAGAGGAACTAGATGATCCAGAATCTCTACAGACCAAAGAGAAGCAAGAAGAACCTGAACCTTCACAAACTGACGAGCACAAGGAGCGGGGTACCAGCCGGGAGGGAGAGGAAACATGTGGTACAACTGTTCATAAAAAACGTAAACTATGTCCCAAGTTAGGAACTGTCACTGAGAAGAATGTGATTTGTGAAATCTCTGGTACAAGCTACAGCCGACAGAGTGAACTGTTGGTCCACATGAAAGTTCACACAGGTGAGAAGCCGCATTCTTGTGAAACATGTGAGAAAAGTTTTAGTTTCAAAAGCGCTTTGCAAGTTCACATGAGAACTCACACAGGAGAGAAGCCACATTCTTGTGAAACATGTGAGAAAAGTTTCAACCAACGAAGTAAATTGTTAGTCCACATGAGAACTCACACAGGTGAGAAGCCGTATTCTTGTGAAACATTTGGGAAAAGTTTCAGCAAACGGATGAACTTGTTTTGTCACATGAAAGTTCACAAAAAGATGAAGTCATGAAAGACTTGACAGGAGATCTCATTCAGGAAGTGCAGCATTTCCACCATGAGAATCCACCAGCGCTTCGCTTCGGACCCTCACCTGAGACTTTCAGCTGACTTTTTAGCAGCCGTTCTCAGATTCAGTATAGCGTCCTCTTCATAGCAGCTGATTCTGGACTCCTCGCCATCCTCATTTGATTCCATCCGTCACACCAACCCTCCCCAATCCACTGTCTTCCATTGGCATCCCTCACACTCCATCAGATGGGTTCACTTCCTGCCCCTCTCCCTGTGCTCACTTCATTTAGCTGGAATCCTTTCCCCTTCACCACAGGTATGCCCCAGAGCTCTGTCCCGGGGCTCCTCCTCTTTGTCAATTAACTCATTCCACTTGGCAATATATTCTGAAAAATGGAAGCTTCACTTCCTCTGCTACGTGGATGACCCCCAGCTCCAGTAAGCCCTCATCCAGTCTCCAGTCCACCCCCTCCACCCCCCGGCTGATTGCCCTTGTTAGTCCACTGGTTAAACCTTGTGCCAAATGAAGCTCTGCAGCATTGAGGCCTGTAGAGAAAAGGGTTCAACACTCCAAGCTTTTCAACACACTATCTATTTGGTGGCATATGGTGGCCAAAGGTCTGAAGAACAGGTTGAATAAAGTACTACATTATGGTTTGCCTCCAGAATTGAGTTGACAGCTTCTGTTTAATCCATCCATCCATTTTCTAGTGCTTATATACCACTTGTATCCAGGATCTTGTCCTTTCTGTCATGACCCAAAGCTCATGACCATAGGTGAGGGTGGGAACGTAGACTGACCGGTAAATTGAGAGCTTCGATTTTTGGCTCAGCTCCCTCTTCACCACAACGGACCGATACTACGACCGCATCACTGCAGCCGCTGCACCGATCCACCTGTCAATCTCATGCTCCATCCATCCATCCCCCACTCGTGAACAAGACCCCAAGATACTTAAACTCCTCCACTTGGGCCAGAGTCTCTCCACCGACCTGGGGAGGGCAGGCCAGCCTCTTCCAGTCGAGGACCATGGCCTCGGATTTGGAGGTGCTGATCCTCATCCCTGTCACTTCACGTCCTTCCTGTCATTCTCCTTGGCTCTTGCACCACCGTGCAACCAACCTCCACCACTACCATACAGCCACCAGTAGATGGCGCCCAAGCATCCGAGGCGGCTTGCCCGACAGGCTCCGAACAGCTGCTCAGCAGCGAGTCGGGCCCCTCAGTCGCAAGACAGAGACGGTGCCCCACCCGGCCACCGCGCAGAGACAGCAGAACCCTCCTGCTGAGAAGGCGCCATGGGCTGCCGCGGAACAACCAGCGGAGCAGAGGAAATCAAGCCTGTGCCGGCCAGTAGGGGGCCACCAACAGCAGTGTGTGTGTGTGTGTGTGTGTGTGTGTGTGTGTGTGTGTGTGTGTGTGTGTGTGTGTGTGTGCGCCCCTCTGAAGCACCGTGATGGACATCGACCAAGGAGAGGGGCCGGTGGGAACGTCCACCGAAGGACTTGTGGCCAAGAGTGCATGAGCGCCCCGTGGCCCAGAGGCCCGCGGCTCTCGGAAGGTCAGGTGGAAAGAGGCCACCTCCTAAGCAACCCCCAGCACACATCTCCCCCATGGAGGCACCACCCCCCCTGGTGGAGGATTCCAACACGAGAGGGAGTCCGTCAGCACGTTGAGCCCCCTGCAGGCACACGACCTGCAGGCGGGCCAGACAGGACGCCAACCGTCCACAACGCCACTGGGAGGCCTGCCATCACCAGACGGGCCTGCCCATGAAGCCCGGCTGATGCTTCGCCCAGTAGGGGGATGGACCCCCCGGCGGGGACCGCGGCCACCGCCCTAAGCCGGCCTCGTACCACCACAAACAGGGTCTGTACAAGCCTGGGAGAAGGCAAAGCATGGCCGCCACCAGCTAGAGGCTCCGGGCCGACACCAAGAGTGCAGCCCGGTAGGACAAGACGGGGCCAGGGTGATAAGCCGTGGGAAGGGGGCACATGCCACCCGCACAGCTGATGCCACATCACCTCATCAGTAAGGTAGCAGAGCCACATCCGGGAGAGGGAGCGGCCGCATGGCGGCCCCCACTCCCCTCCGTCTCACAAGATGGCACCTGCTGGGAATGAGGCAGGGGCGGATACAGCCGAACCGACACCCACAGTGTCGGTCAGAGGGTCAGGAGTCAAGGTCAGTGCAATACGCTGAAGAAGGGGCATACGCTGCCTCCACAGCCAGCGCACGACGGCAAGGCCAACAGGGGGTAGCTGCACTATGCTCAGGGGAGGGAACGGTGGCACAGCAGTGCCCCGTCCCTCCGGCCCCCTCGCCAGAGGCACCCTGCTCACAAGCAGGTACCAATAAGCCAGAAGAACACAACAGTGCTTCCACTGGCAGCGCCCAAACCAGCACTCATTGTGTGGTGACCGCCATTGTGGGGTCCAACAGCAGGGGAAGCAGCATATGCGGCCTATAACCCAGAGCTAGCCAACGCCAGCCCTACCGCAATCAGCAAAGATCATGCCGACAAGCCAAGCGAGGCACGCACGAACAGAGCTCCGTCCAGGAGGAGGACCGGCTGCTCAGCAGCCCCCTCCTCCATCAGCCCCCACAGTAGCGCCACCCACCAGAGCGGGGGCGCAGCGGAAATCACCGGGCTAGCAGCTCAGAGAGCCAACCCAGGCGGAGGTCTTAGCAGGCTCGCGGTGCCACCCACTGGAACGGTGGGTGCACGCAACAAGTCGGTTCAAAGGCAGTGCGACAAGCTGGGAGAGAGGCGGACGCCGCCTGCACAGCGGACGCCGTGTGATCAAGCTCATGAAAGCCAGCTGAAGCCGTACATGGGAGAGGGGACAGCCGCGCAGCGGCACCCTCATTGCTGTGCTGTCGGAGCTGTACATGGCCAGAAGAAACAGCAGCATGCAAGAAGCGGAGGAAAGAGGTGTGTGCCACCTGCACAATCAACCTCAATCACCGGTCAGCAAGCCAGCAGAGTCACATCCCGGAGAGGGACGGCCGCCCCCGGCCACCCCCCTCCATCAGCTGCCACTAGTTCCACCACCATTGGCGAGGGGGGGGGGGGTGCACACAGCACCCAGAAGGCAATAGAACAATGATGCAGTAAGCTGAGGGAAGGCAGCCCATGCCGCCTACTCAGCAAACGCTAACCACCAGCCAGGGTCCCAGCTAAGGCCACATCGAGGAGAGGGAACGGCTGCCCAGCAGCTCCCTCCTCCAACAGCCTCCAAGTGGCACCACCCAACAGCAGCGGGGGCGTGCATTGCACACCCACCAACAAAAGTAAGGGGGGAAACTGCGGGGAAGGGGGTGTATGCCGCCCGCGAAGCAACGCAGAACACCAGGCTGTCCAAAACAACGGGGACAGCACGGTGAGAGCCGTCCATCACCAAACACGCAGCTCTCCCACCTGATGTCACAGCCTACACGGATGGTTAAGGGAAGGGGGCGCACGCCACCTGCACAACAAAACCAGACACCATCCACGACAAGCAGAAAGAGTGGCCACCAGGTGGCTGCTGTCTCTCCTCCTGCCCTACCGCACGCAGCCGGTCAGAATAATGGCAGCGCAGAAGCTGAGGGAAGGAGTCGTATGCCGCCTGCACAGCAACTGCAGCTGAGCCAGTCGGAGGACCCGGCACCCGGAGTAGGAGATGCTAGCACGGTAAGGCAAGGGAAAGGGCCATACGCCGCCTGCATGGCAAACACAGAGTGTAAGCTAGCAGCCGGGCAGCACCACAATGGAAAAAATCAGTCGACCAGGGACACCTGCTCCTCACTGCTCCGCAGTGGTGCCATCAGTCAGAGTATCAGGTGCCCGGGACGGTGGTGTGGTAAGCCGAGGGAAGGGGTGTATACGCAGCCTGCACGGCAAACCAAGTGGGCGTGGGGGGGAAAACGTTCACCCCGCTGCTTCCGCGGGAGCGGCTCCACACACCGAGCAATAGGTGTGGGGAAAAGGACAGGGTGGCAGGCCGGAACGCCAGCTGCACAGCAACGCCAGCTACTTAGCACCAAGAACAGAAGGCTATACCGCTGCTCGCATAGAACACAGAGCAGTCCGCTGCACAAAGAGTGCAGACAGCGCAGTAGCGTAACACCGCACCAGCGGAGGCACTGCAACCAGGCGGCGACCCGGCGGAAACACTGCAACCTGGTGGTGCACCGCAACCAGCGTAAGCACCACTACAGCAGAAATACCGCAATCAGCGTAAACGCCGCTATGGGGGGAACACCACAACCAGTGTAAGTGAGGCGACAGCGGAAACACCGCAACCAGCGTAAGCCCATGCGGGCTCAAAAAACAGAGATACACCCCTGGCCTGCACAACAACGTAGACACCAGAGAATGCTACAAGCGGAGAAGGGGCGCGGCGGCTCCCTCCGCCTGCTAGTGGTGGTGGAGCGGGGGTGCACATGATAACCAGAAGCATGTAACGGCTGGGGCACACAGGGGGGGTCCCACCTGCCTGCATGCTAACACCCGCTGTGGTCCGCGCCCACTGCTGTGGCAACGGCAACGGCGGCCCCCCATCCGTCCGCCAGCAGCGACGTCATCCGCCGAAGCGGGGGTGACACAACAGAACAGAAAAAGCACAGCAGCCGGTTGCAAGAGGCGGCTGGGCCTCCTACACCACAACACACATCACAGGCTAGCTGCTCAGCCGAGCGAGCGGCCGTACGCCGCCACCCGCCGTGCCACCCGCCGTGCCACCCGCCGTGCCACCCGCCGTGCCACCCGCCGTGCCCCACCAGCCACGGCGGCACGCCCGTCAGCGCAATAATAAGCCCAAGCCAGCAGCCACAGCGAGCCTCACATGGCGCGGAGCTCAAGGCGGCTGAACAACAGTCAGAAGCACAGTAGCACAACAGCCAGATTGCTGCTGCTACCTGAAGCTGGGTGAGAACGCCAGCGGCGTCCCTGACCCCCAAGATACACCGACCAAACTGCAACGGCCGCAGTCATCATGTAAACAGCCCGGGGGGAGCAGCCACTCCCCCCATCACTCACCATGAGGAATAGTAGATTCAGCAACCTTACCGTCTGCCGGAGGTATGAATAAGGCTGAATCCCATTTCACCCCTTAGCCCTTCCCCTTGGCCCTTCCCCTTAGCCCTCCGCCTATGAAACGGAGTGCTAAGGGGTAGGGGAGAAAGTCAACCCCTCCGAATTGGGACACACCTCCGACAATCGCGTACGTCATCAGTAGTCGCCGCTGCCGATGACGTAGGCAGATGCGACAATTATCTGCCGAAGAAGAATGTTTTTCTTACATTTTAAAACTTTATTAATTGACAAAATACTGACATTTATGAACGTCTTTCGTTGCGGACGCCGCCATCTTGCCGATCTTGGAAGGCTTTCTGAGAAATCTGTCATCCAGTGGCGCCGGTGGCGAGGGGCGCTTGTTTTGTTCGCCTGGACCGTCAGTGGCGGGTGGGGTTAGTTCACTTCCGCATTGGCGGGGGCGCTCGTTTCCCACCCGCGCATTCCAGGCGGGCCGTGTTGAAGAAACCAGTTTATTGAAAATAATCGTCTATCTGTTGTGTTTGGAATGCGTCTGGAATGCGCGGGTGTGGAAACGATCACTCCCGTCAATGCGGAAGTGAATTCACCCCGCCCGCCAGGCATGACCTAGGCTGAAAGAACAAGCGCCCCTCGCCATCGGCCGATACCCCTCCGTTTGGAGTGTGCCTCTCGAGAATCTCCTTTTGGAGGGGTGACTGGCCCTCCTTCTTGGCCCTACCCCTCCGTCATAATGACAATTGGGACACTCCTACCCCTCCACGTGAACGCGCAAAACGAGGGGTAGGGCCAAGGGGAAGGGCTAAGGGGTGAAATGGGATTCAGCCTAAATCTCTCAACACAAGCGACGCTCAGCGCCACCGAATCAGGTGAACGGGACCGCAACACGTCACAGCCTTTGGAGGGCGTAAAGCAGCTCTGACCTCGAAGGTCAGAAGGCTCCCAGCGACGGTGCATCACGACGCAGTACATGCTCGTCCCGTCAGGTGCACCAGAACTGAACGTGAGAAGAAAATGAGGAGCCGATTGTGGGTGGAGCCCTGAACTTAAACAGTTCCTGGTTCGCCCAAGGGTCACGAGTGACGATTGTTAGTATACATACTCGAACTACGCATGCGCGAAGGGAACAGTCCAGTGCTTTAAGCACTGCCTCTGGTGGTCAGTAGGGATGAAATAGAACTGCTCTGAATGAAGGATCTGACGTAACTGATGATCCAGGTACATCATCAAAATCAAATACAGTCTCCAGGATGGAGAAGGAGTTTATTGACTACCTCTCAGAAGAACAAAGTGTATTATTAAATAACTGAAATCAGTTGGCATCAAAGTTTATTTGTTTAAAATAAATTATGCCTCTGAAAAACATTTGTTATAACTAGCACACTTTCACTTTTTTGTTTAAAAAAAAATATCATAAAGCAATCACAAGTTATGATGGACTCCAGAGATGCACAACATGAATCATTTTAAAATAATTAATATTTCTTCCTCTATTTCCAGAGTGGGACAGTGACATGTTGTCTGTTCTTCTCCTGCTGCATCTTCTTACACCACAACTGACTGGAAGAAAACGGCCCAAAAAAATTAGCATTGAAGAGGCAACAGATCATCTGGTGAAATTTGAAAAGGTTTGTGAATAACACTATTTAATTCAAAACACTGATGTTAATTTAACATTTTTAAGCAAATTATTTATGTGGTGATGTCTTCATTGTGTTTCAGTCATGTCAAAGCCTTGAGGATCATCTGATGACCACTGAAGGCGCCTCTCAGCCATATCTTCTTGCCACAGGAATTTCAAAATTGCAGGTTTTCACCTTTTACATTGTCGTGGACAAAAAGCTTGTACCATGTCAGTCATGTACATCCTTGGGGGCTTTTGATGAGCTATTATTTAAGTCTCATTTTGTCTTCAGTGTAAAGTATGATGATTCTCAGTCCAGCCTGTACATGTTTTTGCAGACCACTGTGTACAATATTGACATAGGCGGAACTGAAGAAACTCCAAGAGTCAAAGAGCTGAGGGCAAAGCTGTTGAACAAGCTGTAACAAATTCATTCAGCCAAACATGTTAAGTTGTTTCCTCCACACTTCATCCTTTAGTGCAGTTGTGCTTTTGTTCAGGCACCTAAAGTTAATTCATGGGATGTATCCAGAGAAAAGTCTGTTGGGGACGCATTAATGGAAATATTAATGTGAAGGACCCAGGCCTTTTCAGCAGGCCATAGGCCCTTCAAGACATGACCTGGAGTCATGTTGTCTGCGAATACTGTCCCCCTTCACAGAGGAGACATGACCCCCGCCGTGGTGGAGACGCAGCAGACTTTGAAGCTCTCTTGAACAAAGAGAGAAACTTCTTCCTCTCAGCAGGAGGCCACCGCCATCTTGTCCCCCAGAACCTGAAATGGCTGCCCATCTCCTCCACCATGTGCTCAGAACAAAGAAACCCTCATGCAATGGCCGCTTATCTCTCCTCACAGCGCAAGAAAACCAGATAAGGGTGCAATACTACCGCCAACCTCACGAGGGTGCTCGTGAGGCTCCTCCCCAGAGCAGAGGAGGGAGGACCCAGATCACCCTCTGATTGGCCGAGCAGGCTTCGGAGGCGGGAGCCTGCCAGTCAAACAGAGTCACAACACAGGCCATCTTCAGTTCAGCTTACGTTTCTGTCTAGGAAGGACGTGCGCAGCACGTCTCTCCCACGGACTAAACCCGGTACCGAACTGACCCGCTGGTCGGGACATTTTGGTTTCGGGACCATCTCCCCTCCTTCACCGGTGAACCCCTTTTCCCAGCAGAGCAGAACGGCAGGGACTCCCCCGGAGTGGACTGAAGACACCAGCAGGACCGCACCACTACAGCTCAGAGCTCCTCCGTTCTCCTCCTCCTGCAGCCGACCAAGAACCAACTGAGGACCCGGACAGGGGAACCGGACTCCTTTGTTCCTCCACATGGACTCCCCCAGAAGAGCCATCTAGGTTCTGGTGGATGCAACAGAACCCAATCGAGATCAGAGCGACAGCTTGATCTCCCCACCGAACTCACCTCATCAACAGACAGGACACACGCAGTGGCGGAGAGCCGCTCGTTAAAGCCCCATCGCACAAGGTTGGAGACCTGGGCGGGTTCAGATTAGATAGTGGTGACAATCGTGCTTGTGCATTCATTAATGAACGGACTGAAGCATGTTCATTAGGTTGTAGATTGTTTATATTTCCTTTCTTCGTCTCTCTCGCTTTCTCCTCGTGCGCTCCCCTGCTCACGGTCACGAGCACGCGCTTCCTCCTCACAGATCAGACCCGCAAGAAGCCGGCTAGCCGTGCATCTGTGCGTGTGAGATAGGAAGACAGGCTCATCTTTCCTCCTCTCCTCTGTTATTAACCCGAGCTTTGGAGATTCGAACCAGAGCAGTACAACTCTGTCGGGAGCAGGCACGCGCGTCGCCACCGCGCCTCTCGACTCTCCCCCTCCTTTCTCTCTCTCTCTCTCTCTGTCTCTCTCTCTCTCTCTTTTTTCCCCTCTCTCGGTCGAGAACGGAGATCTCTTCCCCCTCCTCTCCGTCTCCGTGGGGGGAAAACGGGCCATCAGACCGCCCACCAAAGGGGAAGGTCCGGAGAATCCCCCCTTTTTCCCTCTCTCTCTCTTCTGCGCAGGCGTGGATCGCGGGACCCACGCACCTGCACACAGGCACCCGTCGGGCGCTCCCTCACCCTGTCTCTCTCTCTCTCGCTCTCTCTCTCTCTCTCTCTTCGCCTCCATTCACACACCACACGCACACACCCACAGCTCGTGGCCGGTCACCGGACAGAGCAGACTGAGCCCGAGCCACACACCCACTCACACACCGTACATGGAGCCACACACAGCCGGCCCCAACGGGCCACGCTCCAAACGGGTTAACACCCCTTCTTGTGCGTCTCCAGACGCTCACACACACACACAAACACGCACACCTTGCAAGTTGAATATGTTCCATGTTTGTGTTATTCGATGTGTTAATTAGTAATAGGCATTGTTAATAAACGCTCATTAACTGAACTGAAGGATTAATGCTTCTCTTTTTGGTGGTCTTGTGACAAATGCCCATGGTTGTAACAGTCTATGCTTGATCTCACACCTTCTCTGATAATTTAATGGTTGTTTATGCAAAGATTAACGACCATCTTAAATTATTTTTCCATCTATGAGACTGAAAATTGGTAATGAATGTTCCTCTGTAGAGGTGGTGCCCCGGAATTATCAATTAAATAACCCACAGGTTTATTTAATGCATAATTCACAATTTCCCTCAGCTCATTTCCTGTAATTTACCCATTTCCAGTAATTGGTAATTTGTGGCATTATTGATTAATTAATAACCCCTTGTTAATCAATAGTTCAATGGTTAAATCACTCTGTGGTCTACTCCATTCCCAAATAGCTGATTATTTAACATTATTAAGGAATAAATAACCGTTTATTCTGATTAATAATAATTGATGTTGGGTTAAATTACTTGGTGCTTCACTTTAAACAGTTTATTACGCAGTAATTGTTATTGGTGAACCACTGTGAATGACCTGCATTTATTAATTAGTAAATCAAAATTTACTCAAATTAATAAGTAACTAAATTACTTAAAGTAACCAATTACTCCCAGTAATCAATACTTTAGTAATTTAATCCCAATTACCAATCGTAAACCCCAACATATTGGTGCCCCGTGTGAGGCTGTTTTAAACCAGACTTTGCCACAAGACTCCAAAACCTGTATTGTTCCTTTGTTGTTATTCGTTGCTGTTAACTTTATTCTGGCAGAATTTGGTTTTTCAGAGAACATGTTGCAACGCTGTCGAACAAAGTCAGTGGTGGTTGTGAAGTGGTATAGAGAGTGATTTTTCTAGTTAAATATGCATCGCATGCATTTTTAACTCTTTCTGGAAAGTAACAGTCAAGTTATTGCTCACCAGGTTTTGTTAGACACGTCTTACTAACCTAATTAGGCTGCAGTAGAGCATTTTACATGACCTCATAGGTTTGTAAGTCACAGGTACGGCTCACCTGTGCACTTTTACACGTGTTCACAAGCAAGCTCATCTGATATTGAGTGTAAGCCTCTATTATCATGGATAATCAGAGCATTCAGACATCAGAAGCAGCAGAGGCGCTGCAGATGCCTCGGGAGACAGCCCTGCATGGCACAACAGCGGCTGTGCTCTCTGTGCCAGAGAGAAGACGCTTCAGTGACTTCAGCATTGAAGAGTGCGACGCAGAAATCCGGACACTGGCTGACAAGCTCACCCAGCCGGACGGCACCCAGCCGAGTGTCATCACAAGCACTTTAAACAAACTTACGCTGCTCTGCCAGCGTAAAGCCGAGCTCCATGCTCAGAAAGCCCAAGTGCATCTTTCTTAGCTGCAACGTCAAAACGATCAGCTGACCTGTGACGTCATGGAGCCACAGGACCTGGCCCGGCCGGACCAGAACAACCTTGTGGAGCTCCCAGAGTCACATATCGCTCCTCCACCACCAGAGGAGGAAATCACCGCAGGTTTTTCAGAAACATCATCCGAGGTCATCGACCTCCACCCTGCTGACAGGACCGGGGACCCGGTCCAGCCACAGCTCAGCGCTCCTCAGGAGGGAGGAGCAGACCTGCGATGTGAACTTCAACCTGTCCAGTCAGATGGACAGCCTGACCCCAACCGGGGTAATCTTGAAGCAACCCGATCCGGGAGGCTCGACGCCGTCTGCCAGCCGAGTGTGACAGCATGGATGCAGGCCGCATATTACCATGAGGTAAGTGATTCTGCTCCATATCACCATCATGCTTCCTCCCCCGCTTCTTGAACTGAGGTCTCTCAGCTTCCACCTCCAGTCGGTCCTCTTCCATCTGGGTCCCGCCACTTCGGCGTGCATCTTGGCGTTCCCGCCACCCCTTCACTGCAGGCCACCCGCGGTGCCAGCAGCTTTGGACCCCCGGCTACTGTGGAGACCATCCACCCCAGTAGCCTCCACTTTCACCAGCCGAGAGATCCCCGGTTGTATCCGCACCGAGATCGGTCAGAGTTAGACCCAGCAGACTCTGACAGCTTCAACTCTCCCAGAGGGCGTGGTCTGAGCACCCGCCAGTCAGGATCCCTGGTGAGAGACATTGAACGCTTCGACCTCAGCAGCTCGGAGGTTAGTATGAGGACTACCTCCGAGAGGTCGAGCGGTTCCTCCTGGACTCTCCCTCCCCTTACACTCATGAAAAGCTGAAGCTTTTCTGGAAGAAAAAGTCCAGAAGCATCCATGTGTACATGGAATCACTTCCACCCTCCATCAGAGACCGACATCCTGACTTACATCAGGTGCTCAGTGAAGTGTACCATGACCCCGCTTCCGCAACACCTGGTCCCCGCGTGATCTCCCATGAGAAGTCTGAACCTCCAGGGGAGGACTACAGACGCCTGAGAGATAGCCGCACAGAACCAGAGCTGGAGGATGATCATGCACCCAGGTCCATGTTTGTTAATCACCCACACGGCCGTGTGAGGTTCAATGTCGCTCTGTTTTCCAGGACCGCCAAACACACCATGACAGAACTCTGCAGACGTGCGCAGTTGGTGTAGGAGCAGCGTCAAAGCCATACAGGCACGAAGCCTGTAGGTGGCGCCAGAGTCCATGGAATCCAGGTGACAGGCAGCACAAACCTAGGATCTGAAGGTCATGAGTTCCCTCCCCCTAAAGCGGTTGGCATAAGGGGGTCTAATACACACCCACTGCCTCGACACCAGGGTGAAAAACCAGGTCAAAGGGGTGTGAAACTGAGTCTGCAGAACCCTCAACACAAAGGGGGGTCAGACCCAAGCCACACATGGAGAGGTGAGTCTGAAAAGAACCAAGGGATCCCCTTAGGGGATGACCTGAGAACAGAGCTGCAGCAGTGGATGAAAACCTGCACTCAGACAGCCATACAGGGCCTGGACCTGACCCCCACCGAGGGGGGTGCAGGGCCACCAGCCCTTCCTCGCCTGACTAGGCCAAGACTCCCTCCCCGCCGCTCACAGGGCTCCCCCTGTGGGTTGGGGAAGGGAGTTCGGTAAGTCAAAGAGGGGGACCGAGACCACCGATCTCCAGCCCTCAGACTTACCGTTCCTGACTTTCCTGAGCCGTTTTGAGCGCAGAGACCATCTCATGCGCATTTACACCACCATGGTGGTAGAGGTGTTTGTCATCATTTCTGCCCTGCTTCATTCTGGGTCTGAAACAACTTTCATGTGTTTAGTGACTTTTGCAGTGGTCCGGAGAACCCTGCTCTCTCTTGGTAAACCATCTCATGTGGCAGCCTGCAGTGTTAGCCTCACCAGCTACACTCAGGATTCTTCACCCACAACACCACCAGTCTGGGTGAACATCATGCTCCAAGAGACATCATTGGTGCGTCCCACCGACGTCACCACACTGAACACAGCACCACGACTCGTCGGCCATGACCTCCTCGACCGACCAGCGCCGCTGATCGATCACCATCTTGGGCACCCGCAAGCCCAGATCAGCAATCCAACTCCATCTGGTCCAGAAATGGACCAGGCCGCTTCCAACAGCAGAGTCGCTGTCATCGAGTCCCGAGGTCCGGCACCGATGCTCATGGCGCTCCCAGAATTCAGCTTGCAGACACCGCTGATCACACCTCCTTTCGGTCACCAGCCACCACATGCTGAGACCCAAAACCGCTTTCAGGTTCACCCGTCTCTCTTATGCTCACTAAGACCCATGAGCTCTCCTTTGTACATCCCCCACATTGTGGGAGGAGTACATTTAAGTGGAACCTTGGTTCCCGAGACACTCTTGGTCCTCTGGTCCAAGACATCCACCGTCAACGTGGACCTGCCAAAACTTTCGTGCCCACACGACGCACCTCCCAAGCAGGTGCAACACAGTCACCACCGACTCTCAGCAGGTTCCACCCAGACCTCCATTAAGGCCATCGGTGTACGCGTTCTGTCCGAGCGCACCGGACAGAAAGACACCATGCACCGTATGAGCATCACTCATGGTCTATGTCCCCCTGGTCTCACCAGGGTGGATCCTCTTCTCAGGCTTGGGACCCAACTGCATGCTGTGCACCAAGATCTGTGGTCGCTACCAAGCACTGACCCTCAGCCGCTGACGGCGGAGCCAGAGCAGCTGGCGTCCGGCCAAACCAGCCCGCAAGCACGTCATGTGGCCCGTGACACAGACGTCACAGACCCGGCACGACCACCAGGGGTCCCCATTCACATGACACTCCTTCAGGGGCAGACAATGCCTGACCCACAGGCTCTTTTCCAACCGTTGCCCCGCTTTCGTCACCTTCATTTAACGATCTGTGGCACACCTCTTCTTGAGCTGAACCGTCGTTCAGCCTACCTGCTAGTCCAGAATCCAACACGGGTTGTGATTCACGTGACTGCACAGCAACCACCGAGGGTCCCAACCAACAGTTCGTTCCACCATTTTGAGCCACTGGTCCCAGTCATCAGCGACCAACCCCCGTCCTTAAACAGGGACGCGTGCTCAGTGACACTTCTTTCACCGTACCGACCAGGGTGATCACAGTTAGCCACCATAACGCCGTCGAGCAGGAGGCAGTTTGTGATGCAACCCCGGGTATGACAGGTGACATGATCATGTACACCCTGGCAGCCCAGCCAGGAGACACAGGTACACCCAATGAACCAGTCGAGCATGCACTCGGGAAGCCTTGCTCCGGTTCCCAGCCAGCGATCGAGCGACAGCTTGCAGAAGCGGATGTTCTCGCAGCTCGGAACTGGAGAAACGCGCTCAGAGGTGTTTTCCGCGATCTTCAAGCGACTCTCGCCCGGGACTCGCATAACGGTGGGGTCACTGACCTCCACCCGGTGCCTGTTCCCACTGACCCGGGCCCGCCACCGTCCTTTGCACGGCAGCGCAGAGTTCGGTCGGCTGCCTACGAGTCAGCGCAGAGGATCCTTGACCGATCGCCGGAGAAGAACATCAACCGAGAGTGCAGCTCGACCCACAACTCACCAATCTGGCCAGCGTTAAAACCCACGGGTAAATGGCGGCCCACCATGACGGTGGACCCCGCTGACCAGTACAGACTCGGCTTTTCCTTCGGCAACCGCCAGCACACCTGGAACCGGTGCCCATTCGGCTACTTGAACCCACCATCGGAGTTCACCATCTTTCCCCACAAAGCCCTGAGCGCCGCCGGCAGCAGCCTCATCTATGTGGGTGACATACTCATGAGGAACTGCTCCTCGGAGGACCATAGAACCGAAACCGAACGCATCTTGAGCCAGCTCCTGGCTCACCTTTCGAACAGCCGCATTGCCTCAGGAATGATGGCGCTTCAAGGCTATGACATCGAGGTCGCGTATGCTCAGAACCAGAACATGGCTGCGGGCCGAAGCCTGGTTGAGTGTCAGTGACGTGACTGTGCAGAACAGTCTAACATCAAACCTCTCGTTGTCACGACTCAGACCCTCTTTTTCCCTCATCATGGCCATGATGAGGACGTCTGTCAGGGTCTTCCCCGAGTCTATGTCGACGGCTGCTCATTCCACCATGAGGCCGGTGTGGCCACCACGCCTCTCGACTCTCCCCCTCCTTTCTCTCTCTCTCTCTCTCTCTCTCTCTCTTTTTTCCCCCTCTCTCGGTCGAGAACAGACATCTCTTCCCCTCCTCTCCGTCTCCGTGGGGGGAAAACGGGCCATCAGACCGCCCACCAAAGGGGAAGGTCTGGAGAATCCCCCCTTTTTCCCTCTCTCTCTCATCTGCGCAGGCGTAGATCGCGGGACCCACGCACCTGCACACAGGTGCCCGTCGGGCGCTCCCTCACCCTGTCTCTCTCTCTCTCTCTCTCTCTTCGCCTCCATTCACACACCACAGGCACACACCCACAGCTCGTGGCCGGTCACCGGACAGAGCAGACTGAGCCCGAGCCACACACCCACTCACACACCGTACACGGAGCCACACACAGCCGGCCCCACCGGGCCACGCTCCGAACGGGTTAACACCCCTTCTTGTGCGTCTTCAGACGCTCTCTCTCACACACACGCGCGCACACACACACACACACACACACACACACACACACACACACACACCTTGCAAGTTGAATATGTTTCATGTTTGTGTTATTCGATGTGTAATAGACATTGTTAATAAACGCTCATTAACTGAACTGAACGATTCATGCTTCTCTTTTTGGTGGTCTTGTGACAAATGCCCATGGTTGTAACAGTCTATGCTTGATCTCACACCTTCTCTGATAATTTAATGGTTGTTTATGCAAAGATTAACCACCATCTTAAATTATCTTTCCATCTTTGAGACTGAAAATTGGTAATGAATGTTCCTCTGACGAGGTGGTGCCCCGGAATTACCAATTAAATAACCCACAGGTTTATTTAATGCATAATTCACAATTTCCCTCAGCTCATTTCCTGTAATTTACCCATTTCCAGTAATTGGTAATTTGTGGCATTATTGATTAATTAATAATCCCTTGTTAATCAATAGTTCAATGGTTAAATCACTCTGTGGTCTACTCCATTCCCAAATAGCTGATTATTTAAGATTATTAAGGAATAAATAACCGTTTATTCTGATTAATAATAATTGATGTTGGGTTAAATTACTTGGCGCTTCACTTTAAACAGTTTATTACGCAGTAATTGATTGTTATTGGTGAACCACTGTGAATGACCTGCAATTATTAATTAGTAAATCAAAATTTACTCAAATTAATAAGTAACTAAATTACTTAAAGTAACCAATTACTCCCAGTAATCAATACTTTAGTAATTTAATCCCAATTACCAATCGTAAACCCCAACAAGTCTAAGACTAAAATTTGGTCAGACAGGTTGCTGTTTGCAGGTCTCTAGTCATTCTGGGTTTAGGAGGCATCTTATTAAGATCCATGCATTAACTGACAGTATGTGTGTGTGTCACGAGACCCTTTCCAACTATGACACAGATGAATGCAACAATTCTCAGTCTATAAGGGAACTACCCTCAACCTCATCTCAGTGCCAGAATGCTGGAACAGTCACTCCAGCGTCCACTCACAAGAAAGACGTGAGTGCTTCCATTGTAGCCAAGCTTTTAGGAAGCGGTGTACCAAATACTGTAGTTCTTTCTACTATTGAGAACTTAGAACAATTTGTGGACGATCTGCAATCTGATATTCAGAACCAAATACTGAGCTTAATCCCAGAAAACAACACAAGCAGGTCAACCATAGAAGAGGTATTTAAAAATCTGGAAAACCCTTTTAGCCAGTTGAACTCTGATACCAAATGGAAGAAGTATTTCAAGGACAAATGGGGTATAGTGCAACCAGTTGAACTGCAACTTGGTGTTAGGTATTATACCAGACGAAATAATAGAACTGGGAATTATGAACAGGTTCCTGTCAATGATAAATTCATCTATGTTCCCATTGTAAAAACATTAGACTTTGTTTTCAGAAATGAAAACATTTGTGAGATGCTGCAAGCAGTCACTCAGTCTGACGTTTATGAAGAATTTTGTGATGGAAGCTACTTTAAAAGTCATCCTTTGTTTTCAGTTAATAGATTTGCTCTCCAATTACAATTATTCTATGACAAATTCGAATGTGCAAATCCTCTTGGGTCCAAAAAAGGTATATATAAAGTTGGCTGCCTTTACTTCATTCTCAGAAACCTTCCTCCAAAGCTGAATTCTGCCCTCATGAACATTCATTTGATATCATTATTTCATGCACAAGATGCTAATAAATATGGTATTGATGAAATATTGAAACCTTTAATAAGGGACTTGAAAATACTTGAAACAGATGAGGTTTGTGTTCCATTTGTATATGGACATATATGGTACGCTTGCACAAACTACAGGAGATAACTTAGGAATGCACACCATTCTTGGATTCTTGGAGTTATTTAGTGCAAATTATTTCTGTCGATTTTGCTGAATTGACCAATGTTCAGCACAGTCAATTTTCTCTGAGGGTAACCCAAGTTTGACTTTAAGGTCACCTGAGTTGAATGAACAACACTATGCCAGTTTGGTAGATGATCCAAAATTAACTTCTTATTTTGGCATCAAGAGAAAAAGCATACTTACTGGTAATTCTTTGCAGTATTTCAGTACTGCTGAGAACTATGCTCTTGACATCATGCATGATATTTTGGAAAGGGTTGGTCAATATGAGGTCAGACTTCTTTTTGAATTTTTGATTGCACATTTTATCTCTAGAGAAAGCTTGTTAAACAGGATATATGCTTTTAACTATGGCTATTTTGGAAGTAAAAACAAGCCAACACATATTAACATTGACCAGGGAGGACACGGAATAGGATTAAATGCTTCACAGACACTGTGTCCACTCACAAACATACCTTTGATATTTGGCAACCTGTTATCAGAGGATGATTTGCACTGGCGCTTGTTGCTTTTGTTGCTGAATATTATAAACATTGTGTTTTCTTACTCAATCACTGAAGGAATGACCATATATTTAAAGCACCTTGTTATTGAACATCATCAAATCTTCAAAGAGTTGTACCCATCAAAAAAACTTGCTTCCAAAACATCATTTTATGGTGCACTACCCAAGATGCATCAGAAAGATTGGACCACTCATTCATATATGGACCATGAGGTTTGAAGCAAAACATAATTTTTTAAAGATTGTGTGAAGAACTTCAAAAATTTGACTGTATCAATTGCAAATAAACACCAGTTTGCAGTGGCGTACCGTTGGGAATGCTTGGCTTCAAAATCTGTCCAATCTGGTCCAGTCAAAATATGTTTACTTGAAACACAAGAATTTACAGAAGATGTAAAAGAATAACTTCATGTTGATGCACAAGCCACTGTCAACCTCACAAAGTGTGTGAATGTTGTGGAGCTGAATACCGTGTTGGTCTCTTTGTTTGCACAGGCACTGAGGAAAACTCACCTCTTTATAGCCTCAATCATTTTGCACAATAATCAAGCTGTTTTTGTTTTGATTGAGCATGAAAACTTTTTTCATGACCATTTCCATGCTTTTCAAGTGAGTGAACACATGCCGAGGAAGATACTGCTTATAGAAAGGGAGCAGTTAACACATTTCAAGTGTTTTGATGCCCAAATGTCGTATGGATGTGATTCCCAATTTTATGTTGTGTCAGAACATTGTATTATCTGATTTATCAAAATGGAATCCATGTGAACTTATTTTATGTGCTTCAACAGGAGCAAAGTCAGTGGTTTACCTCATGTTGCACTGAACACTGCTGTTATGTGTTTATTGTTCTGATGACAAAATGTAATTGATTGTGTATGTTGTTGACTGTGTTATATTAAATGTTAAATAAAAACTATGTTGCGAAAGTATTGAAAGTCCTTTATTTGTCCCGCATGGGGAAATTGTTCATGTCACAGCAGTAATTTTTCCATTTAAAAAAAAAAAAAAATAATAATAATGATAATATATGAGTATTGTTAACTCTAGGGAAGGGTTGAAGTAAATACATTTTAAATGTTCCTAATAACACTGGTGATGAGTTAATATTTAAATTAACTCCGTTTTAGTGTTGCATGTACTCTATATAGGATTTGAATTTTAACACCTGAGGAGTAAAATTTTAACTCAGAAAAAGGGGTTCAAGATCAACTAAAAAAAAAAGTTATTTTTACTCAGCGCTGCTATTCTGCCCTCGCAACACGTTTCCAGCTTTGTGCCGCTAGACAGATAGTTAACATGGATGGAAGGACAAAAGCTCCAGAAGTTTTGTTGAGGAATGATGTTTCTTCTTTTTGACTCTTTTGTTCCTCAGTTTTATTTCTTTATACTTTTTCCTCCATTAAGATTTTTTTTTTGTAAGACTACAAAGGATGAAAATAAAACATTACAAAACATGTCTGTTGTCTTTGACATAATGAAAAATATGACATTTACAGTCTTATTAATTACACCAACATTCTTAATATAATAAACAGATGCAAACACAGCCTGTCATCAAGTCAAAACGCAGTATTGAGGCCCTCTACTGGATATAAACAGCACTACACTAGTAAAACGAACCTCGTCACCCAAAACGTATCTCAGCAGTAAAAAAAACAACACGACGACGGACATGCAGAGAAGGACAACAAAGGTAACAAATACTCCAACATAATGTGAAATTACTTACAAAGCTCTGACCAAGTGTTGAAAAGAAGCCAACTCGTGGTGATTTTTCTCGTGCTGCTGCGTCAGTGCGTCAGTGGAACAGGAACTAAAGTTCCGCTGGGCGGTACAGCTGCAGTATATGCGATGGTCACACATGTACACTAAAATTTAGTTGTTTTTCACTCACAGGGAGTTTATTCCAAAAGCTAAACTTTGCAGTGAACATGAAGCAGCTCTGGACCTCGACAGTTCGAAAAACAGACAGGCACGTTCCCAGGGCGAGTTTCCAGGAGAGCTCTTGGCTTCTGGACTTTGGAGATCAGCTCGTCGCAGCTGTACCCGCCTCCTGGATGGTATGTGATTGGGGATGGCGGATATCCCTGCGTGGCCGAGCCAATCTGCCTCCGGACACCCTTCAGGGAGCCTGTCTGCAACGCCGTGGAGGGCCGGTTCAACGCCAGGCTGTCCAGGGCACGGTGTGTGGTGGAGAGGGCTTCTGGAGTCCTGAAGACGAGGTGGCGCTCCATTTTCCTCAAGGCGCTGGAGGCAAAGGTGGAGTTTGTGCCTGAGGTCGTCACTGCTGCCTCTTCCTGCACAACCTCTGCATCGCCACTGGGGACATGCTGGAGCCTGAGCTGGTGGAGGAGGACGACGGTGGTGATGGAGGGGAGGGACCTGAGCCAGCGCAGCGGTCTGGGGACACACTCAGGAACAGACCCGATGGACCGGGTTCTTGTTCTGCAAGATCATGATTACTGTTAATACAGGGAGTTCTGTTTGTGAAAAATGTTCAAGTGGTTGTTGTTGTTTTATTGAATCCTGTTGTAAATAGTGCCTCTTAAAATCCACATCCGAGTCGTAAGAGGTGGAAACAGGTAAAGTACAGGACTGCCGGGCAGGGCCCAGAATGATGGGAGGTTCAGTCACCCTGGAAATACAGGAACGAGGAAGGCCTGTCTGGTGTAAGCGTGAGAATATATCTATGTGCAAGAAGAACATATGTGTGTTCAAAGAGAATATATGTATGTGAGAGAGCCAGAATGAATTATGTCTTGTACGGCCCCTCATACACTCTCAAAAGCACTGGGTAGTTTCCAACCCAACACTGGTTACATATTGGACCTGACACGTGCTGGCTTATTTTAACCCAACAAGTTGGGCTGGTTCATTTCACCCAAAACTGACTTGGGCTAACACTGGCTTAAAAAAACGTATAGCCCTGTTGCTGATTAAAAAAATAATAAAACAGCAGACTTTCCCACTGTGAAGATATTTGTAAGCTTCGGCGCTCTTGTAGTTCCTCCAGGCTGAACCATCCACACCCAGCGATGCACAAAGTCATTAAAAATATCACCATACATGACTGGAGACCACTTCCGCATGTCCTCCTCCCACTCTGCTAAAAGCCTCGGATGAGGCAGAGTTGTTCCATTACAGCTTTTAAGAGAGATTTTTGTTTTTTATCCAAACTATTTTACCGTTTGTTTACACCGCAGTCGTCGCTAACCGGAAGTGCAAACACAAAGCGGAAGTCCCGCCCCTAGAGAAATGGGCAGGCCTGAATAAGGTGAATAAAAGATGAAGATGTTCTTCCGTGGTGCGTTTCCCTCCAAAACTCTCGTCCTCGGAATGCCGGGGACAATTCGCACAATGCGCCAGTGCTGCCAACTCCTCAGTAAGGACTACCGCTATTGGCTGTCCTATTTTTTTTCCATTGTGCATAAATACAATATTTACAGTGAGGTACATTTACATATACATAGACTTCATTTCATTTTCCAAGGAAAATGACAAATTCGAAGGGGCAAAAGAAAGAAGAAAAAAATCCAGTGAATATAAATATGACAGTAGCAGACTGCTGCGGGGCGACTGGACTGACATCCTGTGCTTTGGGACGGGGAGAAGCTCACAGCAGGACCTGTTGCTTGGTAGGGACAGTAACTGCAAAATGATCCCAGTTTTCCTGTCAGAGTCTCCAAAACGACAGAAAAAGTCTCTAGATTTGTCGCTAGTCGCTTTTGACAAAAAAAGTCATTAGGATGCTTTGGAAGTCGCTGGATTTAGTGAGAAACTAAACAACACTGCGCCTGCGCGAAGTTCAAATGTTACTTCATCTGTTGGGTAGGCTGAGTTAACCCAACAAATTCCACAGGAAATTAAACCCAACACTTAATAACCCCCGTCCCAACACAGCAGCCTGGAGAGTTGGGTTATCAAATAACCCATTTAAAGTAAAAATGACCCAATTCAATCACACAACTAGCAGTACCCAAGATTTAGGTAACCAAAACTACCCAATGCTTTTGAGTGTAGATATTCATATTCACACACTTTATAACTGTGAATAGTTGAAGAAGAAATGCTGCAGATGGAATACTTAATGTCTGGTCCTCTTACATGAAATCACTGAAAATATCAATGTGTTGATTTGCTAAAAAAGTGTAAACCCACCTGCAGTTTGGCACCCAAGAGTATCCCCAGTTGGAGAGGGATGGATGACTGCTCCATCATTTCATCTTTGAATTTGGTATTAATGTTCCGGTTGTTCAATTCGGTTAAAATTCTGCCTGTTTGTTTGAAGTGCTCTTCATTCATTTGAGTGAGAGTATCTGATGGCTGCTAGTTGAATTGAAAGTCCTTTATGTGTCCCGCCTGAGGAAATTGCAGAGTTCTCGAAGTTGTTCTGCAACTGATGAATTTATGCAAGCACATCGTTCTGTTGATATCATCTGGGCAATGGAACTCATGTACAATCTATACGATAGGATGCATGCTTGAAGGATTAGCAGGTATGTCAAAGGTCAACTTCAAGTTTGCATCAGCTATAATTACTGGTGGAATTTAAAATCAATCGGAGAGGAAATGATGGAGAGCCTTTCTCACAGTCTGATGGTGAAAGCCAGTTGACAGCATGCGTCCCGGAGCTGTTTTATTCTGTAAAGTAAATATAAAAAAGCAGAATATTACTTTTTTTGTTATAACCAATCAGGTTAAGTAATATTCATATGAATATTAAGAAATTCCATAAAAGTAAGTCAGAACAGGTATAATCTATACAATTGGACGGAATACAATTCTATAAAATCAAAGCTGTAAATGAAGATTTAAGTGCTTGTAGGCACACTGTTTCGTGGAGCGCTGTTTCCAGATCTTCAGTGTCGTCTGAATGCACGTCTGTGCTGTGCAGCAGAAGTTGTGGGGACTCTTGAAATATCCACCATGTTGCGAGCAGACGGTGCTCGTCCCTCTACATCGACAGTTCTGTTTCCCACAGAGTCAGAACTGACCCTTGTCCGACCAAACTTGCACCAGTTATCTATTGTGTTGGTAAAGACAGAAAAAATACCCATCTCTGAATATTCCATATCATGAAATATGGGGTGAAAGCGTCCACCTGAAGGTTCGTAGCCTGCTGCTGCATCTCAACACATTTTCCAGCCCAGTCCTTTGTGATGAGTCCATTGTCCCGTTTCTCTTAGAGACTGTTGTTGTAAACGTGCAGTGGACTGTATGGGTCAGCACGCTGTGTTCTCTCCAAATGAACACACTCTTTAGCTGGATTTCCAGATTTAGTTCCTATCTTCATTAGCTGCTGGCAGAAATCTGCCTCACAGTCAACTGCTTGTGTGTTTGTAGACTTAATGACATGAATCCACTAGCGGAACGAATCAGAGTCTACTTCTAGTTTGCCGAGGCCTTTGCACTGTTCTCTGAGGTGATTCTTTATGCCTCCGGCATCCGTGCAGCCCATTGTTGGACAAACTCTGGACTGAGGCTTCTGTTTAGGTTTCAAGTCAAAAAGCAGGTCGGCTGGCAGACGGGGGACCCTGCCATGCAGACAGAGGGGCGAGTAACCTGCAGCCTCATGTCTGGTCACAGCCGCCTGTGGCATAGGCAGTATGGGCAGATGCTAAGGGCGCCGTCCATCAGGGGGCGCCAGCAGCACACATGGGAAAGAAGAAAAGGTGTAACTTTCACTGGTTTTCTGAGTAGTTGAACTATACAATTACAGTTGTCTACAATATTACTTACTGAGTCGTCCAGATCTTACAGTTGTGAGCCGAGGTGTTCAGGCTCATCATTATTGCTAATTAAGCAGCATCGCAGGAGAGGGATGCTGCTGTGAATATCAGCACTGTGATTCAGTCAGATATATTTTATAACATCAGTTCTGCAGTTTACTGCTGCTTCACATTGTGCTGTTAAGCATTTCGCTGTATTGACAATAAACTGAACATCTAATTTGCAAATCAGAAGCAAGTGCATTGTATATTATATACCTGACAAGAAACTGGAGGAGAAGAACGAGGAAGTAACATTCCTTCCAGCCTGGAGACTCCGATGCTCACTAAGCTGCAGGAGGCGGCAGAAGAGAAACGGCAGTCCGAACAAGGTGGACCAGCTGAGTTCAGAGGTCACCAAACTGAAACAGGAAGTCTGCTCATTCCAGCAAGCCCCTGAAGATTCCATGAAGGAGCTGGAGGTGGAGAGAGAGCAGGCGGCTGCAGCAGGAGGAGCTCAGCTGAACAAGTTCAGTGTCCTGACTGACATGATCGCCACCATGGCTGAAATGAACATCGACTCTGTGGCAAAGCTCAAATGGTTCGGGGCCGAAATGATCCAGAGTGAGGCCGAGTGGACAAGAAAATGTGAAGTCCTGGAAGAACGGCTCCAGACTGAGACCAGGGCCAGAAAAGAAGCTGTCAAAAATATGGAGAAAGACAGGAAGAAGAGGAAGGAGGGAGCCAAATGGAGTGAGACCATCAGAACTGGGGGGTCTGAGAAGAAGAAGTAGGACGACCCCAAACATTCCCCTCTACTCACTTCATCCAAAAATTCAGCTGGTTTAAAGAAAAAAGTGGCAGACCTTCAAAGTAAAAGTTAAAAAAAAAAAAAAACGAACCAAAAGGAAGAAGGTCACAGAAACAGGGGGTAAGAAACACAAGAAAAAGGTCAGACACACAATCCCCCCCATAAAGGTTACTGACACGGAGGAAACCTTTTCAAAAAAAGCACGACATGCTTGGATGCAACAAAGAACCTGTTTGTCACATCCGCCAAGGAAAATCAGGACGCTGATAGCACCAGCTGACGGGGAAAAAACAGAAAAAAACAGGAGTCAGTCTGTTTCTTCTTCGGTAGTTGCTTTAGGTCTTTCTGGTGCACTGCTGTTGATATAGCGCCGCCACAGTGGCGCAACGCTGCAACTGCAGTTAAAATACGGAGCTGCTGCAGAGGGACATCAAGCGCTCCATCAACACAGCTGAAGCTTTACGCCATGTTGAGCGATATCAGTCGCTCTGGCTGGGGGAGGCTGAACGCAGGAAAAAACCCTGATATTGTTGTGACAGTTTCGAACGCAGTGACGAACATTGCTGTTTTCTGAAAGCAATCATCAACCAGCAATATTATACTTACATTTCATTAAACTCACCCTTGTAACAAAGCCCACTATAATGATAAATTTGCTCTATGTGGTTCAGCTTGCTGTCAGTAACATATTTATGAAGAAAGGATGTGAGGGATGTGACATAATGCGCCTCCCGCTGGCCTGACTCGTGTAGCTTTCGTTTTATCCGCCATTACTCTGCCAATATGTAAATGAGAATGCCCTCTGACCACTCCCCCTGCCCTCCCCTCCCCCCGGCACTGTTTTGTTCTCCTACAGACTTATTTTATACAGCAACATCTGAGCAGGATCTTCCAGAAAGTGAGAACAGACCAGCTTCTAGCTCTGCCACAGCTCCAGCACAGACCCACCAGGCAGAAGAACCTTAAAGGTTACTGCAGCGCTGCTAAAAGAGCGAGGAAGGAGTTCCCCTCTTCCGTGCACGTACATGGACGCAAGCCACAGGCACCAGCGTTTCACTAAGCTGCAGTTACGCCCAAGGCCTGCAGGGGCCGCTGTTTCGCATGAAATGTGCAGACTGCTTAATGCACCTTTAAATGTAGGCATATCACTCTGCCCTAATGCCACTCAGACTTCTGGAAATGCCAAATTTCATATTATTTGGGTCAACACAGGGGAAATTAACCTTTGCTACAATATAAAACTGTCTGTGTACAAAGCGTTATCTGCTTACTTCAAAAAAACGGGCCACAGGGCAGAAAATGATAACGTTACAAAAAAATCCACTGCCAAGACAATCTGGCCTGCGGGCACATGCAGCCTTTCAGAGGTGTTATTGTGACAGTTTGACCATTTCACCAAATCTGGACTAAAATTAGTTTCAATTGAACTAAATAAGAAACAAAAACATTTCTAAAACAAGGCTAAACTCTGAATGAGCCTGAGTTTTAATCAGGTCAAATTCAAGACTCCTTCAGGACAAAACAGTTTAGAACTTCTAGACTACAAATGTTCTGACCAGAACTAAAGCAGAAACAAACAGTACCTAAGATTGAAAGGCTGATGTCATGGGTGCGGGGTGGACGGACCCAGGCGCAGGCAGCAGGCAGAGTTGAAAAGGGTCTTTATTTCCGGAAACTCAGGTGGTCAGGAACTCAGGAAACTCAAAAAGGCTGTAACAAAGCTGAGGTGCAGGCAGGGACACGGACGCAGACAGACGCACAAGGAGCCGACAAGACACACCAGGAGCGCGGGACTTAAATACAGGCCAGGGCAGGTGAGGCACATCAGGGAGTTAACGAGACAGAAGACCAGACAGGAGAAGATGAGGGCAGACAAACAGGACAGGACCCCAGCGCCTCCACGAGGTCGCCGGGGCACAGGGCGTGACAGCTGAAGTTTAAAATGAGTCGCGACTCTTCACAACTAAATGTTGTGGACTCTGGAAGAATTGCCTCTTTGAATTAAAAAAGGTTCTTTTACCCCGGCCTAACTCTCTGCACTGTGGGTAAGGATTGCTCTGTTTTTAAACCAACGTGAGCATCTGCAAATCTGACGATGGAAAATAACAGTGTCCAATAAACTTAACTGAAAGGCAGAAACTATTTGCACAGTTATCAGAACTCCACCATACGGATGTCCAAACCAGAGAGCGGCGGCGGGCAGGTAGTCCTGCCGGTCCTGTAGAACCTGCAGCAAATCCTCTGGGATTAGGCGGTTTTTACGCAGCTACGGACCGGAGCAGGTAAAACGTGAGTTGTGGGTGTGGCTGAGTCTACTTGAAGCGTGAAAACCTTTGTGTCTGTGAGATAATGTGTGATCTGGGCAGTCTCTTCAGTGTTGGGCCGATGTCCCTCGTCTCTTCAGCAGAGGAGAGCACATCAGCCATCATCGCCGCCATGAAGCTGTCGTCTTTACCCACAGCCGCAGGTCTTGCTGTGAGGTTTTTGTGAACCTTGCTCCAGGAGGTTTTGTACTTTGGTTCACCAACACTCCCCCCATCTCGATAAACAGCCTGTTAAAGCTCATAAATACAATGCATGTTGTAATTACAGCCTGTTTATTTAAACCAGGGAGAACACAATAAACATTTATCAAACGAAAACATAAACGTATGTATTGCAATGAAAATATCGAACTCTGCAATTTAGACTTCTAGTAACATGTTCAAAGGTGAATAACATTAAAATATACAGTATTCTGAAGTATAAGATCAAACAGTGGACAAACCTGCTTTCTGTTCACTTTGTTATTGTGATCCAGGGCAGGCAGCACGGAGGCGAGGAGCATCACGTCGTCACCAGAGTGTCCGCTTGGGGAGGTACTTCAAGTACATGGAGTGATACGCCTGCATTTGAAATGGAACTAATGAATTATGCATAATATGAGGACCTTTTCATGCAAAAGAAGTTTACGTACCTCTGATGTTGTTGTTGGACACACATGGTGAGGGGATCCAGGTTACGATCTTCACCAGTGCAGAGCGAGCCTCGGTCCCAGACTTCATCCACAGCCTGTTCCTCTGACTCTCCTCATCCAGGGGCTCATGAGCACAGCGGTGGTAAAGTCTGTTCCCAGGCCAGTCGAGCCGATTGGTCACATGACGGATGACAGACCACCTTTCTTTCAGCAGAGCAGCGTCCTCCTCACAGGTCTGAGCACTGCACCACAGACGGTTATTGATGGACGGCGTCCATGCTGCCAGGTCTTCACATCCCTCTCTCTTGGCCTCTGCTGTGAGTTTCTTGGACACTCCTTTTGCCACATGCCACGGGTCAAACTCATGGGAAATGTCAGGATTATTCACCTTCATCTCCTGAACAATTTGGGGGTGTCGGTCAGTTGAGATGGTTGAGATCCGCACTTCCTTATCTTGAATATTTTTGAGAGTCTCATTAAACCCTTTCAGTTCCATAGTGTTGGAGTTTTTCACTTCAGTGACACAACACTAAAATCCACAACCTTACTGCTCTGGGAGTCCAGAAACATGTCGGTGTAGTATTCCTGGAGAATCACAGCGGCCATCTCCACAGAGCTCCGCCTCCTCTGGAGGTTTAACCTGTGACAGCACCGCCTCCTGCTCAGCCATCAGGTTTTCTTCATAACAGGAAACACCTGCTTTTTTTCTCAGGGCTGTGTAAGTGTCTTCACTTATCGTTTTTAGTTTCATGCAACTGCAAAACCTGTCAAACGTTGCAAAATGAATCCCACTGGGAAAAACGGATGCAGATAGAAGGACGTTTCCGGCGCCTTTGGTCGCACTCAGAGGTGGCTGTGGCTGCCAGCGGTGAGAGCAGCTCCAGAGTCGTCAGCGAGGCTTCGCTCTGGAACTCTTTAGTGTCCTCTGGAATAACGGGAGCCACACTTCATACACCGCAGAAGAAGCACATTCAGTTGATCTTGGTAAACCAGAAATACTCTAGGATCCTTGTGTGTCGAGAGACTCTGGAGCATCGGGGCTCTGAGGACTTTCGGAGTGACTCGTTGTGAAGTCTGGATCTGACACGAGGGCTGTGACTGGCAGCGATCACGGGAGTCCTCGGGTGAAATGAACACGTCTTCTGCGGTAGCTTCGCTGTCTGAATCCAGGTCGATGCCGTGTTGCTGAAGTAGCCGTGGTCAGTTGTCGGTGAGTTAGCATTAGCCTGCCACTGTACAGCCACGTCGGACACGTACTGTCAGTTTGAGTTGAAGCATCAGCCATGAGGGGGAACACTGCACACCTACAGATGTGCTCATCAGGACTTCTGTCTCCTCCGCAGCAAACGGCAACGTGTCGGGTCGTTTGTAGCTGCGGCTAACGTTAGCGAAGCAGCAGCAGCAGGCTCACTGCGCAGACAGGCATCCAGCATCTCGCTTCTTTCTCGTGCTTTTATCCGGCTTTCGCTCGACACTCGTGGGCGCTTATCCGTTTGTGAACAGAAATGGTCGCCACTGTATCTTTTTTAAGCTTTCTTTTATAGCCAGGAATACCTGCGAGCTCTTTCACCAGCTGATGGCGGCGGAAATCCTCAAATGAATCGGCGCTGAAATGGCGGGAGCACAGGTATGGGTACCTGGGGAGCTGAACTCTCCCTCAGGCATCTTCCCACTTTTTTCTTGATTTTCCGTCCTTAGGAAAGCTGTAGATGTTTACCGCACTTCCTTTATTTCCCTCCGTTTCAAAATCACATCCAAACGCGGCGCAATGTCGCATTTTGTTCAGTTGTAGCTGAAGACAGAAGTACATCGTGACCAGTTTGTGGCTTTGCTCGGTGAACGAACATATAATGACGTCATCACTCCCAGAATGCATTGCGCGGCCAAACCGTGATCACAACCATGTAAACAATAATCTTGTAAAACGAGTGACATTTTATAACTTATTGTGTTTATCATTTCTAACTATGTATTTTAGTGTAGACATCAGTGACAACATCTGTAGAGCTAATAGTCGTTCTGCACTGCAAAATTTTTCGGTGTGAATTCACAATAAATTACTGGATAAGTTTTGCATGACTTTCACAGCAAGGATTACAGCATGATACTGTGAAATGTCCTCACAACAATTTACTGTGATTTCACATCTGTGACATTACAATGCATTGTTGCAAAAGCACAACTGTTTACTGTAACTTCACAGTGTCACTGACAAAGCAATACTGTGACGTTACAGGACACGACTGGGGAATCACAACCTTTTGCTCTACATCATTACAACAGGGTGCTTTTACAGTGTGTGCTGTGAAAGTAAAGCACAAGTCGACAGTTATTTACTGTGAAAGTAATGCAGATGAAGGATCCATTTACTGTAAATATATAATCATTGTTCAATTAAAATCAACCCCCCCACAGCCACCACACCCGGAAATGTGAGCCCAAACCTGTGATTCAATTATCCAGCTGTCAGAGTAACATAAACACACAATATTTTTTTCATCTAATTTACTTTAATATGTAAGAAAAGCAACATCCACAAAATGCCACAGCAGGAATACACATTACAATCATGGTACAATTTAAAGCAAACCCCCCCACCGCCACCACTCTGAGGTAAAGTCACTGTCAGCCCAGTGACGTATTTATTTACCAATAGAGGTTGTTCAACATAACCACCAAGAAATTCAAGAAATTAAACCTCCTGGTCATAAACTTTCCACAGATGTGTCACAATAACAGCAACAGACACGTTATTCTTTTTTGTCCCGACTACCCAGCTGTGTCATAATAACAGTACAACAATGTGAATGAGGCCTGGAAAGGTAAGAGAGGAAGAGAGAGAGTGATGAAGGGATGAGGCGCTCCTCTCAGCCTCAAACATTCTAAACATCCAACACGACAGCGTTGTGCAAAAATCTTATAATGCAAAGTTGTCTTTAAAAAAAAGCACAAAAAAACACTCAAAACTGAGCCTGACAACTGCTGTGGCAAAAAACAAAAAACAAAAAAAAAACTATGATGCCCACTTAAACTCCATTAGTTTCCTCAAAGGGTGTCCACATGACGGTTCATTGTTGTCTACTTCTTGGTCTTGGAGCCTCTTTCAGGATTGATGCCCAAGAAGCTCCTGTTAATGAGCAAAGACAGTGTCAGTTTAAACAGGCTTATGTACTGCAGTCAACATTTATCAAAGTGTTCAGCTGAGCCTTTTCCCATGTCACACCCTCACAGAGCTATCATCCAAACTTGTTGGACCTTCCTCTCACCATAAAATTATTTTTCACTGTTAGCCTGACAGTCAACAGGATGGTTAGCCTCGTCCTCTGATGACCCAGAAAGAAAGGGAAAAAGAGAAATTACACAAAGGCAACCAACGATACAAATTTAAGTTGGAATGCAGATTATGATCATCAGCATGTATTGAAAACATGAAATCTGGACATATTTGCTGGTTTGTAAAAAAAAAAAAAAATATATATATATATATATATATATATATATATATATATATATATATATATATATATATATATATATATAAAGAAGAAAAAAGAAAAACTTAATGGACATTTTTTGACATCTTAATGGTCTATGAAATCACTCCTGTTCTCCTCTAGCTCTATTTGAGTATGAATTCTTATAAATCCTCAACCCTGTGAAGAGCAATGAAGTATTTAACATATTTTTATTTTTCAGAACAACCTGAGCGTTAAGAATATGCCTGCTGTGGCGGTGTCATGTCAATGTAGAAAAATAGATGTGACCAAATAGAGAGAGGAAAAAAACAAAAATTAATTTCACGCATATCTATCGCAAACGCACAGAAAGAAAATTATCAAGAAGTTAAATGTTATATAGCTTTTCTTTGAGGTCTTGGGGATTAAGAGAAAAATAACCAAGGCTCTAACTATGATATAAAATATATTATTTACATTATTTGCAGAAATGGCCCTCTCTCCTGGTGTGTCTGGCCTGAAAGCTCTCTGTGTTTGCAGTGAGGCTGAGAGCCACAGTACAAGCCTGACATCTGCATGAGGCTCGGACCGTTTTGTGTGTTTTCTGCAGTACACCGGAGTTACCCTTCATCTCAGGCCCATTTCATGGTCTCAGCTTGCATATGATGCAGAAGTGGTCATTTATGCATTTTTTTATTAGGATTAAGGGGAGATTTCCTGATAGCAGTGATCATACACTGCAAACGTTAGTTTGCTAGTGTTAGCTAGCCTACATCTGACCACACAGGGCAAATGCTAACGTTAGATTGCTAGCGTTAGCTAACGTTAAATAGCTAGCGTAAGCTAGCCTTCATCTGACCACATAGGCAAACGCTAACGTTGCTAGTTAGCTAATAGTGCTAAACGTTGCTATTGGTGTTACTGGCAGCCTCTCACTAGGTAGCTACCGTTCATTACCTACAGGAGGACATGAGAGAACTTCTAACAGTTTCGGCCTCCTGCCAACAAAATATAAACTGTGTCATGCGATAAACGTTCATTTGAAAGGAAATATTAACAGACGTTTTGCACGCAGCTCGCCTTTTCCATTCAGCCCAGACGACAAAGTGAAAGTGGCGCCTCCTCTGAGCTCCACCCTCTGCTTCCGTCAGCAACTCCACCCCCAAAAACTCGCTCAATGCTCCGTGTAGGAAGTAGAAATGCTATCAGTTAGATGAGCTGTATGTTCACCTATTAACTTTTTGTAGCGTTTATGGAGCGGTGGCGGCAGCGAACAAGGACGACTGTTCTTTAGATTCAACACACTGGAGCTTTGTTGTTACAACAACTAAGCAACCAGACAAGGGCCCACTAAAGGCGTGCAGGTCGAGGCCATCCCCATGGCAACCCCTCTGAGTCCCGGTCTGACAGGACATGAAAATGAAAGAATACAAAAGGAACAGAAAAGTGGCAACAGCACACAATAACAAACCCCCAACATGACTATAACACAACCAAGCACAAATAAACAAAACAGAACACATAAAACGGCCCTGAAATGGCCCCAAAACAATCCCACTACCCATGATGCCTCGCGGCCCGGTCCACAGTCACTGGGGCAGCTGCATTATTCTCTAGTTCAGTTAAGTCATGTGACTTACCAAGGAATATTTGAATCCAATGTTTGACTGTAATATTACTACTGGATGCTGTGAAGGCCTTGCATTGTTTTACTGTGTTGCTGTGATTTTACAGACCTTGTGTATAACAGGGGTTTTAGATTGCAGGATTTTACTGTAAAATAACAGTGAGATGCTATAAAATCCAAGTCTATTGTAGTTTTTACAGGTATTCATTGGGACATTACAGGGAAACTTAATTACAACAAGTTACTGTAAAATAATACTGTTAATTATTGTGAAATGCTGGTAATTTTTTACAGTGTAATCAAGGTTCGCTTTAAGCAAATCAGTCCGTCTTTGTTTCTGGGGGACACCATTCTTTGACGGAACCGACGTCCCCCAGAAAGTTTTTTCCCCGACAGCACTCTCTTCCGTTGTGTCTTTTTGCTGTTGTTTTGCTGTCGCCCTCTCTGTCGGGGTTCACAGCATTAAGGTTCTTCCAGCTCACATGGGCCGCACCAATAATGTTGTGATTTCAACTTAATGAATTTGATTATCAGTAATAATTAATGATTATCAAAGATAACTATTAATTAAAGAATTTGGGATCCGATTTTCATCAGATAACCTCGGGGCACCGCCTACGTTTAGTCGGAAAAGAGCTAATTCATTGTAATCAGTCTCATAAACTTGGTTAAACTATTAATGTGAAATTTTGATTAACAATTAGATTATTAACAATGACTAAATTTTAACAGCAAAACCTGAAGGATTCTTCAGTTGCCTCGATCGTATTCACAGTTCCATTTAAGCTGGTGAACCTCTGGGACAGTTGCTGGATGACAACATGGAGACAGGCACTGAAAACGTCGCTCTGTGCGTCAGCGAGGCGGCTGTCTTCAGAAAGTTCATCAAAGTGACGCTTAACTTTTCTGGACCTGCTCGCTTCAAACTGTGCTTGACTTCCCCGTTTTGTAGCCAGAGCAAGAGTGGCAGACTTCTCCTCATCAAACTGCTCCATAAACTCTGTAAACACTGGGTGCGTTTACATGCAGTCAATAACCCTTTCTTAACCAGAATATTCGCAATAACCCGGTTGCGCACAGCCATGTAAACACGTGCAAAAACCTGAATATGCTCATATTCCGGTTTTTTAAAACCTGAATATTACCCCTGGGTTACTCCTTTTCTAACCTGAATTTCTGGTCATATAAACGCACATCGGAATATCCCGGTCGAAAGGGACATGAAGTACTGCTCAGCGCATGTTCTACCCGCAAGGAATCTCAGTCATTTGAGTCCAGAACTACTTGTGACACAGTTTAACTGCTACTAAGTAAATAAAATGTGCCAAAACGATCGTTCAGTTCTTCTCTTTTACTGAAAAAAACGGTGCATGGCATCATTAAACATATTACCACGTCTGGCTGGCTTACTCTTTTTCTAACAACATGCAGAGAGAGCCTGCAGCGCCCTTCTTTTTCTGTGGCGTCTGTGTAAAATAAGGTTGAACATGCAAACAGCACACCTAGTGGCATAAAGTGCAAATGCAGTCATGGCGTCGTCTGTGCTCCGCGGTTTGAATGGGGAGATCCCTGATCATGTAAACAGGAGTAACTCTGTCTGTTTAAGCATGTAAACGGGTTATTCCAAATGATTCAGAAACCGGAATATTGACCTTAACCCGAATCTTGACTGCATGTAAACGTAGTCACTGGGTGCGTTTACATGCAGTCAATAACCCTTTCTTAACCAGAATATTCGCAATAACCCGGTTGCGCACAGCCATGTAAACACGTGCAAAAACCTGAATATGCTCATATTCCGGTTTTTAAAAACCTGAATATTACCCCTGGGTTACTCCTATTCTAACCTGAATTTCTGGTCATATAAACGCGCATACTGATGGCGTTTTGCAGAAGAGTGGATGCTCTCAGAATACCCGGGTCCTGAGCATGCAGTCGCTGTGAGGCAGCGTTTTAACTCACTGAGGAGCGCCCATCGTTTCATACTGTGACCAAAAACGTTGTACAGAGCCTCTACAGTATCATAGAACTGCTTCACTACCGGGACATTTTTAGCGGAGTCGTTGAGAGCGAGGTGGAGGTTATGAGCAGCGCAGTGAACACACCGGGCGAGGGGCTCCCTCCGTTATTCTCCCCGCACGCCTGAATACGCACCACTACTCAATCATAGCCCTGTTTGCAGCATTCTGAAAGATCAGTTCCATTTTTCTCGATAGAGCTCAGGGTTTGGTTTTCAGGCTCTGATGCTGAAGAGCTGATGAGCCCACAGTCGCTTCAAAACCCAAAACCACCTCAGTGATCCGAGTATCTGTTGGAAAATCCATTTCTTTCTCAACAACAGTGACGTAACGGAACGCCTGGCTCAGCTGGTCTGTCTTTGACACGTCCTGCGTCGTGTCCAGGATGGAGCACTTGTCACTGTCCACAAGTGACTCATGATGACGAGTTTTACCCACAATGCACTTGGGGACAATATCGCAAATCGATTCACAAAAGTTGTGTGTAATAAAGTTAAATGTGAGAGTTAAAATAAAGCCAGTCATGCAGCACAACATTTATTTAATATTTTACAACTACTGAATCACTAAAGTCAGCTGGTCTTGTAAAGTTTTTGGCAACCATGGCTCAGTCCTGACGGGGGCGCTCTACCCTGTAATCCCTGTGTATGATTAAAAGAAAGTGATGGTGCTAAATGACCAGAGCGCCTGCGTCAGTGTCTAACAAACGCTCTGATTTGTCCTTGCAGAAGCATGCTACCACTAAGTTCTCTGTAAAATAAAATCTTCTTATAACAGCTGCAGCTTGAAATTAGCTTCAAGATGAAAGACACAGAACAGGGCTGCATGCTTTTATCCATATTATTAGGACGGAGAGCATTCTCTACACTAAACAGCCATTCCAGGCAGTTGTTTTATTTTTATAAATACACCATTATACAGTGATAGTCTTTGTGCATCGTAGCTCACAGGGCATTTTTTATTATTATAAATTATTATAATTCTATTATTATTATATTATTAGCTCTTGTCATTTCCCATATTTTTCTTTAAAAAATACTAAAACTTGAGTTTAATATAAGAAAAAACTTACCGGCCATTTCCTCGCAGTTTGTAGGTCTCAAATGTGCCAGAAATCCCCTCAGGCAATGCAAAATTTAAATTCCACAACTACCGCCAAACTTCCACAGTATGAAGACCAGTGTGCAGAGGTAGACTGTACTCCCAGGGGGGGGTCCTACCTTCACACATCACCCCTCCCCGCTCACAGCGCGGCGACTTACCAGCGCCCTGTCACTCCTCCACCTGTCACTGACCTCCGACACCACGGTGTCAATCTGAAACCCACCTTCACTATCGACGGCTCTTCTGTCTGTTTTCGGTCATTTGAATTGCTTTTATTTCTGCTAATGCTGTTAATCTGTAAAACTCAATTTATTGATAACCTTGTCTTACTCTAGGAAGCAAGTCTGGTCTGCTGCGGGATCTACTGACCTACTGAACTCTTTAATACACACTGACTGCCTCTAACTGCTTCCTGCGCAGGTCAAGAGGTGATTCTGCTGCCTCTACGCCGCTGATGTTCTCCCTGCTCCTCAGCAGAGCCTCCAGGCCTGAAGCCTGAACTCCACCAACAGTTGTTAATTCAGACTTTTCCGCTGATCCCGATGCCCCACTCCCATCGTCTAACCTTGATCAGATTAGTGCGGTGTGTCTGCCCCCACTTCACCCCTGTCTTGCACTTCCCTACTAACCGCAATGCTCTCTCCATGTTAAACGAGTGTCAAAGGTCACCCCAGCATGCTGTCACATCTGTCTGGGTGCGTTTTCATATTATTGTTCCCACACAGGTTTCTGTCGGACCCTGCTCACCTCTAGGGGAACTCCCTCTAGTGGTGAAGCAGGGGAACAGCTTGTGACACTCATCAGAGATCATCATCTTTGTCTTCCCGACTGATGTCTGAATGTTGAAGCTGATTGGCCAAGACACGCCTTCATTTACATATTGAGGCGGAAATGCAGATGGAAACGTAAAAAGGAGACACATAAAGACTTATGTGTGAAAAAAAAAATAGTGGAAGAAAGTACCAGAGTGGAAATCATGAAGACATAAATGTGACAGCGAATAAAAACAGTGTAAGTGCGTGAATAAATAAATAAATACATACATAAGTACATAAATGTCAGATGAAAATAATAGAATTGGTATGAAAGGCCATGTTAAAGTAAAATAATACAGGAATAAATGCAGTCATGAAGAGGTACAAAAAAATTTAAAAAATCACCAAATAAATAAATGAATGACAAAATTAATCTATATTTTCAGTCACATTCTATAGACGCAACATCTAAAACCATCTGCAAATCTACAAACTACTATAAACTACTAGTATTACAAACTCCTGGTTTATTGGTGAGGTTTAGTTCTGCCACGGCGGCCAGCCTCAGCGTCTCTCTTCCACATTCAGTCTGATCTTCCTCCAGTCTTCTTCCAGCATCTTCTGTTGGTCAGGTTTAGCATCCTCTGCAGTCAGCCTCCTCTGGGAAAAATAAAAGCTGCAATTTGTACAATTTAAACCCAAAAAACAAACTAAAGAGAAAATAAAATATCTGAAAGCTCAACATGTATCAGAATGAATGATGTGAAGAAGGAGGAACCCGCAGAACCAGACTCAGAGGAGACTTTGTTTCTCCAGTTGGGGTCAGAGGATGGAGAACGTCTCTTATCCTCCTCATGATGGCGCCAGAGATCTCAGGCCGGTTCTGCTTCCAGCCTGGATACTTAAAGTCATGACTGGAACCATCAGCAGCTCAGGAATGTTGCTCTGTTTTGTTCTAGAACGTCAGAGAATTTCTGGAAAAGGATTAAACCACTAGAACCAGGTTTAAAACAGGGAAGCGTCTCTGTTCTGAGTTCTAATGAAACTTCATCAGTGGTTTAAAACATGTTCTTTCAGAACGTGAAACTTCAGAAGCTGCGTTCTGCTCCCTCAGGAGGTGGAACAGAGAACCGGGGAACCTCCACTCTGAGGACCAGGAGTTCTGTTGGATGCTGGACTGTAGAACCTGCTGGACTGTGGAACCTGCTGGACTGTAGAACCTCCTAGAACCTGCTGGACTGTAGAACCTGCTGGGCTGTAGAACCTGCTGGACTGTAGAACCTGCTGGACTGTAGAACCTGTTGGACTGTAGAACCTCCTACAACCTGCTGGACTGTAGAACCTGCTGGGCTGTAGAACCTGCTGGACTGTAGAACCTGCTGGACTGTGGAACCTGCTAGAACCTGTTGGACTGTAGAACCTGCTAGAACCTGCTGGACTGTGGAACCTGCTGGACTGTAGAACCTCCTAGAACCTGCTGGACTGTAGAACCTGCTGGGCTGTAGAACCTGCTGGACTGTAGAACCTGCTGGACTGTAGAACCTGCTGGACTGTGGAACCTGCTAGAACCTGTTGGACTGTAGAACCTGCTAGAACCTGCTGGACTGTGGAACCTGCTGGACTGTGGAACATGTTTGTGAATCGGTGAGACTCTCACAGAGGAAGGAGACAGAAGCTGTGAACCAAGGAGCTTTTATTCATTAGTGGTTTAAAGCAACATGAAGCCAAACGATACAGGATTCAGCTACAGAGCAGAGCGGCGGCGTGGAGCCCGTCTCACGAGGGACGCACGGCGGCGTGGAGCCCGTATCACGAGGGACGCACGGCGGCGTGGAGCCCGTCTCACGAGGGAGGCACGGCGGCGTGGAGCCCGTATCACGAGGGACGCACGGCGGCGTGGAGCCCGTCTCACGAGGGACCCGGGCAGGACATCAGGATGCTTCACATTATGTACAGAACCAGCAGGTCCTCTGATGACCTTTGACCTGCTGTCTAACACTCTCCTTTCTCATACTGGACTGATGAATGTGTGGAGGAGGTCAGAGGTCGCCTTCACGGCCACCGATCATCATTTAGCAACAGGAAAACAGCGAGTGAGGAATACAGCGGGCTCACGTACAAAATCATACACAAACACTGGTTAATTCTGAGGACGGGGCGGCGGTGCTTCTACATGGTGTCAGTAAAGCGAGATAACACTTCAGTACTTCTAGAGCGCGGAGCGGAGGCGGGGAACGTGACCGTTCTACAACACGAAGCTGGAAGAAGAACGCAGAGGATTCAGAAATCAGGTTTCTTATCGGAGACGGGAAAATCATCACAGGAAGTCTTCAAATAACAGAAATAAAACCAGCTGAGAGGTCGTTTCCATCTCTTCAATCCCACTGAATGTTTAGTCCAGTTCCATCCTGAGTGCAGCAGATTAACCTCTGAAGTTAAACTTTAAAGCGTTTCTCTTCTGGAGCAGAGAATATATGATGGAAATGTCGATATTCACACTAAACCAAACCATTTTTACAGAAAATGACTCCAGTCTCAGCAAAAAGCCTGTTTAAATTATGACCAATCCAGGCCAATGTGATCTAAACCTCTCTCGCTGTTGCATTCTGGGTATTTTTGACAGCATGGCTCTGAGGCTAGTTTGACGGTAAGCGGGCAGCTTGCCAGCTCTGAAGAAAGAAATTAAAAATATATATATTTTAATTGAAGGTTTTATCATTTTCTTGGTGTTTTGGGCAGATTAGAGTATCTTGCAGTCCAGTTTTGGCCCACAGGCCTTATGTTTGACACCCCTGGTCTAGAACATCCTCTCTTGTCCTCCCCCCGAACCAAAAGGCTTCAGCCCCCGACCTGCCTGCTTCCTCTCACACAGAGCATCAGTTCTCCTCAACGTTTCTTCTAGAACGTTTCTTCTCTCTTCACAGCTCAGTGCTAACGAGCAGGGGTGTCGAACATACGGCCCAACTCGCTAACGTCACGCTAACGTCACGCTAACGTCACGCTAACGTCACGCTAACGTCACGCTAACGTTTTCACGCTGCTGTAGTGCAAACGGGAAACTTTTCAATCAAAAAAACAACAGCGACATGTTCTCACTCGAAACGTTGTCGTGGATACGAGGCCTTGCCTTCTGTAGCGTGTTAGCATCGTTAGCATGTAGGGTGTGGCGTCTTCATGAAGGCGTGTTAGCTAACAGATGGCTACCGGAGGTCAGGGGTCATTCAGGTCTCCTGATGTGGCTGATTGCTGTAAAGAAGACCTAGCTTTGTGGTTCTGGCGGTTCTGGTGGTTCTGGCGGTTCTGGTGGTTCTGGTGGGTCTTCAGTGAGTTTTCTGAGTTGAACCTGACTCAGGATGTGACGGTCCGACCAGATGGAAACAAACCCACAGTCAGGTTTCAGAACCAGGGCTTTGCTGAGGTGGATCAGAGGACAGACCTCATCGGGTACTGCGACGGTCTGCTGCTGTTCTGGGGAGTCCTCCCGGCCTGGTTCTTCTTCTGTGGTGTTGTCTCCAGATGGTGCAGTCAGTGTTGGTTGGGTTCTGCTGGGTGGAGCAGCCTGTGATGAGACCCGGTCCGTCTGAACCGGGAGGAGGGAGGGATGGTTTCAGGAAGTGGTCCTCAACATCCGGGCTCTTCTAGCCTCTCCTGCTGGATTGAAGGAGGGACAGCTGAGGGCGGGGGCGGGGGCGGGGTCTGGCTCAGTCGCTGTCTCTGTCTCTGTCTCCGTCCTCCTGCAGCGCCTCGTGGCTGTCCTCCTCCTCCTCCTCCTCTTCCTCCTCTTCCTCCCCGCCTCCGTTCATCATCTCCATCTCCACCTCCTCCGCCCCCTCCTCCAGCTCCGCCTCCACCCCGGCGTCCGGCGACACCTCCACCATCTCGGTGCCCTGCACCACCTCCACGGCCCCCTCGCGGATCTTCTTGACCTTGAAGGTGAAGGGGGGCACAGTGTAGACGGCGGTCTTGGAGCGGGCGTAGACCACGTGGTCCGGTGTGAAGGCCTTCTTCACCCTGTCGCCGGAGGTCTTCATCTTCTGCTTCTTCTCGGCGTTGACGCTCATGCGAGTTCCCAGCTTCCCCATCTTCTTCTCGATGTTGTGGCGGGTCTTCTCCAGGTTCTCTTTGGTCTTCTGCTTGGTCTTCTCGAGGTTCTCCTTGGTTTTTTGCCGGGTCTTCTCCAGGTTCTCTTTAGTCTTCTGCTTGGTCTTCTCGATGTTCTCCTTGGTTTTCTGTCTGGTCTTCTCCAGGTTCTCTTTGGTCTTGGCTCTGGTCTTGTCCATCTTCTCCTTGGAGAAGACGGTCTTCAGGTTCTGGACTCGCTGCAGGCTGCTGCGCTTGATGCGTTCCGCCCGGGTCTCCTCCAGGACCTCCTCGATCTCCAGGCCCTCCTCGTCCGATGAGAGGTCCACCTGGGGTCTGTCCACCTTCTCGGCCTCCCCGTCCTCCCCGCCCTCCTCGGCCGCCTCCTTCAGCTCCAGCAGACTCCCTCCTCGGCTCCCGGACACCGACTCGGACACCTTCATGGACTTGGAGACGCTGAGCTTCGAGGGAAGCTTCACTTCATCCTGTGGACGAAAGAAACGTGAAGGTCAGTACCGACGCCGAGGACGAGGAGGAGCACGCCTCAGAGTCGTGACGGAGAAACAGCTGTCGCTTAAAAACTGGGACTTATTCTGTGAAAACACATTTTGATGAGTGAACATCTGAAGAACCAGAACAGTGGAACCAGAGATCTAGAACACTGATCTGACCTCAACCTCAGAATCATCTCAGACCCCTCTCTGAACTGTCGGCTCTCATTGAGAAAAACAGATCAATGTCTGAACTAAGACAAAGGTCCTAATTCCTCTGCTGACGAGACGAGTTCAGATTAGGAAACAAGACCGACTGCAAAAACCGACGGCGGCAGACTTTATATAGAGATTAATTACATTCCAGATTATAATCCAACTAACACAAGAACACTTCTCAGCACCCAGATATCTCAATATATCTCAAAGAATCAACTGTGAATGAACACAAAAAACCTGGTGTGAGGGACTGAGGGACTGAGGGACAGAGGGACAGAGGGACTGAGGGACTGAAGGACTGAGGGACTGAGGGACTGAGGGACAGAGGGACAGAGGGACTGAGGGACTGAAGGACTGAGGGACTGAGGGACTGGTTGATTGCAGGACTGAGGGATTGGGGAATTGAGGTTTGATATATTGATATATATTATATATATTATATATATATTGATATATTGATATATTGAGGGATTGCGAGTCAGAGAGTCTGAGAGACTGATGAATGAAAGGACTGAGAGGTTCTTTCAATCTGAGGCCCTCGAGGTCCTGCTGGGCTTTCAAGGCTCTGCTCTCATTTCCATGATTCAGACACTTTGTTCCTCAGGTGTGATCAACTTCACAACTCTGGGGTAATGGAAACAGATCAGATTACAGCCCAGAGCCAACCACACACACACACACACACACACACACACACACACACACACACACACACTGAGTAAACTCTGGAATGTTTCCATTTAGATCAACATGAGTCAAAGTTTACAGTCTAATCGTGTTTTTCTCGGCAGGCTGACACACGTTACAATTCCTCCTCATCTCATATTCAGGAACACACACACACACACACACACACACACACACAGGTTCGTATTTCTATCCTTGTGGGGACCTTCCATTGACTCCCATTCATGTCTAACTCCTAACCCTGACCCTTACCCTAACCCACACCACAACAAAGCCTAACCCTAAAGAAATGTTTTTGTACTTTTACTTTTTTCAGTAACAACAACATGGTCAAGAAAACACTGTTTCTCCTCATTAGGACCGGAAAAAGGTCCCCACAAGGCACGTCGTTCCACGTTTTCCTATCCTTGTGGGGACATTTGGCCCCGACAAGGATAGAAATACGAGTACACACACACACACACACACACACACACACACACACACACGTCAGACTTCAGGACAGAGGGATCGAACGTGTCTGGAACTTCAGGCAGAGCAGAAACGGTACTTGACATGCTAAGAAGGTGAACCGGGTCCAGGGGAACCAGGTCCAGGTGGAAATGATGTGGGACTATATTTTAAGAATATCGTTTAGGCTGACTGAATAATAATAATAATAAAAGAGTGGAGCCTCATCCAGATCCAGATCCAGATGCAGATCCAGATCCAGATCCAGATCCACAGGCTTGAAATAGTTTCTCAGAAACTGCTGGTGTGCTGGGAAGAACTGCAGCTGCTCTGAAAACTGGACTTTCTCCTGAAAATTCACTTGTCAATTCCCCAAAGTGTGTTCACCGCCCCCTGGTGGTTGGCTGAGGGGTTGCAGGAGGCAGTGTCCGGTGTTTCTGTGAAATCCGGACTAGAAGAGTTCTCGGCTGTCTGCAGGTCCGTCCTCTCATGAGGACGAGACACTGTGAGCGTCTTCTGTGGAGCTCCTGGTTCGGAGAGGTCTGAGAACGACTGCATGAACTCGTCTCCGCTGCAGGTTCTGTCTCCAAACAGCAGGTTCTGTAGAGAACCACACCTCACTCTGGTCTGAAGACACAGAAACAGCTGCCGGTCGTTCACTTCACAGTTATTCTGGGTCTTAAACGACCTGGAAATGTTCCAGAATGGACACATAAAGACAGACAGCAGTCCGACATGACGCACAGAAGAGTCAAACGGCTTCATGCTGAGGCCATCCTCCATCCTACTCCATGTATCCGACTCTTACTGAAGCAGAACAGCCAACAAACCACCAAGAAGACGGCTTTTACTCATTTAATGACGTGGCCATGAAGCCCTGTTTAGACGACATAGTTTTAACTATAAAAGTACAAGTATTGTCTTTGGTTCACGTTTACACAGCAGCGTTTTGAGAACGGTGTTCGTCTCCACAGAGTCAGCAGAGGCGCTGAAAACCAGGAGAGACCGTGGCCTCCCGCCTCGGAGCTTCTTGAAAAAGTTTCACCAATTTTCAAAATATAGCATTGCCAGTGGCGTCCAATACCGTTGTCGTGGAAACAGACAAAATTTTTCACTTGAAACACGTGGTCCAAACATGCCCTGATCCAGGTAGGACCTCCTCTGGGTCCTGGTCTGGGTCCTGGTCGGGGTCCTGGTCAGGGTCCTGGTCTGGGTCCTGGTCGGGGTCCTGGTCGGGGTCCTGGTCTGGGTCCTGGTCTGGAGACCCTGTCCCTGCAGGGCCGGGTTCTGGCTCTCTGAACTGCTGCAGTTCTTCTCCACTGCAGCGTTTTCGGGCTGAATCGTCTCGAGTTGTGCTGAGCTGCAGTCCGTCAGTGTGAGCTGACCCCGGATGACCCCGACCTGCCCTCCCAGAGCATTCCTGCACAGTGGTACCTCATGTTTGACCCCTCCCTCCCTCCCTCCCTCCCTCCCTCCCTCCCTCCATCCCTCTCTTCCACTCACGCCCAGCCTCTCCTCTCGCCTTTCCCTCTTTGCATTCCTGAAGAGGGAGCCTCTCCTTCCTTTCTCCTCTGAGCTCCCGTCACCTCGTAAACACAATGATCCAGCCTGTTAATGAGGGGATGGGAGGGGGGGGGAAGGGGGGGGGGGGGGGGGGGTCTTCCTCTTTCCATCACGGCAAGTCTTCATCCAGAGGGGCTCCTCCATGTCTGCATCAACGACTCGTTGTTCCTATTGTCCTTTCCTCTCGCCTTACGCTGACTTATGGTGAAAACAGGAAGTGAGCGGAGTGAGGACAAAGGATCTGGAGGGACGGGGGGACGGGGGGACGGAGGGGACGGGGGTGAGGTGTGGAAAGCGGGCATGCTGTTCTGGATCAGCTCATAGCTCAGGAGGGACGACTCTCCCCGGTCTTGGAAAACCATCTGCTGAGCAGGAAGATGATAGCATCAAAGTGTTGGCAGGAAGGTGGAGGTATGGGGGGGGGGGGGGGGGGGGCTATTGTGTGACGGTGGGCTGATGGAGGTATTGTACCGCGGTGTCTCGGGGAAACTTGACCTTGGAAGGAGGATTGAGGCTTTCCTGAACAGCTGGACCGGCGGGGGGGGGGGGGGGGGGGGGGGCTGGAAACTTCTGGCCTCGCTCACGAAGCGCCGGGTGAAAGATGGCTGAAGCCATGTCTCTGACGTGAAGAAGAGGCGGGGGGGGGGGGGGGGGGGGGGGGGGGGGGGGGGGGGGGGGGGGGTCGGCTCAATGCTTCACCTGTGACACCAAGACCTCCTCAGACCAGAGAACCACCAGCAGAGCTGAGCGCTGACACTCGACACACACCCTGAGAGCGAACTCCATCCAGAACACCTTCAGCCCACACAGGAACAGTCCAGACTGAGTTTTATACTGAAGACTATGAACAGCGACCCCTGCTGGACAGGAACCCCCGAACCCACAGTCCTCTGGAGAAGAACCAAACCAGGACCCGTAGAAAGGTCCTGGACCTGTCGGCTCCACTGAACACCGGACAGAAACCCGAACTACCGCAGCAACGTCTCCCAAAATCAAATAGTCCATCAAAGATTACAACAGGGAGGCTCCCTCACTGCTCCCAGAGCCACGGTTTGAATCCCTCCCTCCCAGCCTCCTCTGAGTCTGGTTCTGCTGGACTACTGATTGTTCATGTCTCCAAGTTTCTCTCTAAAAGTTCGCTGGGTTGTAGAAATCAGGTTGATCTGAACTGATAAGGAGCTGAAAGGAGAGCAGCAGCGGCTCGGCGTGGGAGGTCAGCGGTTAATGTGTTTGTACCGGGGTTCTGGAGTGTGTGTGTGTGTGTGTGTGTGTGTGTGTGTGTGTGTGTCCTCGGTACATGGAAAGCATGCCTGGGGAAGTCGAAGCATTCACCTTGGTGTGGTAACTTCCTGACCCTCCTGATTTAATGGGACATTGTTCTCTAAGAGGCAGGAAGGTGCAGTCCGAGCCGTGGAAAATACACCCAGGAGGCTCTGTGTGTGTGTGTGAGTGTGTGAGAGTGTGTGAGAGTGTGTGAGAGTGTGTGAGGCTCAGACTCTCCCTGCTTCTCCACTAAAGCAGGAATTCTCCAGCACGAGTCCCTGTAAGTCCAGCGCCGGTCCAGCTGCTGGGCCAGGGTCTCGGGGGGATTTGAACCCTCACACCTCGCCTGCCGGGTCCTCCTGACCCGTCCTCCTGACCCGTCCTCCTGACCCGTTCTCCTGACCCGTCCTCCTGACCCGTCCTCCTGACCCGTCCTCCTGACCCGTCCTCCTGACCCGTCCTCCTGACCCGTTCTCCTGACCCGTTCTCCTGACCCGTTCTCCTGACCCGTCCTCCTGACCCGTCCTCCTGACCCGTTCTCCTGACCCGTTCTCCTGACCCGTCCTCCTGACCCGTCCTCCTGACCCGTTCTCCTGACCCGTCCTCCTGACCCGTCCTCCTGACCCGTCCTCCTGACCCGTTCTCCTGACCCGTCCTCCTGACCCGTCCTCCTGACCCGTTCTCCTGACCCGTTCTCCTGACCCGTCCTCCTGACCCGTCCTCCTGACCCGTCCTCCTGGGTGGTTGTTCAGATGTAACTCCTGAAGTCAACAAATAGAAACCGCAGAGAAAAAGCCTGGGCTGTAATTACAGCCACAACATGTGTTGGCGTCTCCATGGCAACCGCGGGGAGTCGGGCTGCAACTACGTTTCCACATGAAAGGAAAATAGTTTTCACTGAACAGTCATCTCAGTGTGTGTGTGTGTGTGGGGGGGGGGGGGGGGGGGGATGAGACACACACTATGGAAGCTTTCCACTCTCACATTGAAACCACTCATCAGGCTGACATGGAGGGACACACACACACACACACACACAGTCTCGTATTTCTATCCTTGTGGGGACCTTCCATTGACTCCCATTCATGTCTAGCCCCTAACCCTGACCCTTACCCTAACCCTAACCCACACCACAATAACGCCTTACCCTAAAGAAATGTTTTTGCACTTTTACTTTTTTCAGTAACAACAACATGGTCAAGAAAACACTGTTTCTCCTACTTAGGACCGGAAAAAGGTCCCCACAAGGCACGTCGTTCCACGTTTTGCTATCCTTGTGGGGACATTTGGCCCCAACAAGAATAGAAATACGAGAACACACACACACACACACACACACACACACACTTCTCTGTTTCTGTTTTCCTTCTCAAACACAAACCAACATCAACTCCCCTACTGCTGTGGAAAAGACGCGTGTGTGTGTGTGTGTGTGTGTGTGTGTGTGTGTGTGTGTGTGTGTGTGTGTGTGTGTGTGTGTGTGTGTGTGTGTGTTTACACTATATCTTTATGTGTGACTTGCATGCTGTGTGTGACCGCTTTTTGAGTTCACATTCCATTACTCCCCCCACGCACACACACACACACACACACACACACACACACACACACACACACACACACACACACACACACACACACACACACAGGGGTTTTCCAGTAAATCCAGGAAAAAGGGAAATCCTCATGATATAACTGCTGATGTAAAGAGGAACTTTCAGCGAGTGAGAGAGTGAGAGAGTGAGAGAGTGAGAGAGTGTGCCTGTGAGAGAGTGAGAGAGCAGGCTGTGGATTCCTCTGAGGCTCCAGTAAAAGTTTGCAGCAGAGCTGCATCTTCTGATCTTGTCACATGTTGTGGAGCAGCTGCAGAAGCTCCTCTCTCAGAACGTTTCGGACGACGGTCAGTCATGAGAGAAAGACGCTGCTGGAGGCCGAGGGGACAGCCTGCAGGGACTCACGTCTTCCCTGGAGACACCGCAACTGAACGCCAGGCTCCCACACCGAGGCCTTCTCCACCAGAGACACACACACACCTGAGGATGGGTGAGGCCTCCCTGCAGGTCCAGACTACAGCCCTGGACCAGATCAGGGACAGATGGACAGTTCAGTCCTGTCAGGATCCTGTAGCAGCAGCACTGAGCCTGTTTCTGGACCGCAGTCAGTCCAGAACCGCTCCTTCAGCTCCTTCAGCTCCTTCAGCTCCTTCAGCTCCTTCAGCTCCTTCAGCTCCGTCAGGTGGAGGTGGAGGACTCAGCGCTGGAGGTTCACACTGAGGCCCGGTTCACACCACGACCGTCAGGTCTTACACCTTTCTGCTTCTCTGCATCGGCTTCCAGAGTCCCACTGGGCCGAGCCAGTTCTGATCCGACGTGGATCCACTGCCTCAGGCATGAACCTCTGCTGCAGCTACCGGCTGGATCCCACCAGCTGCTGGTCACTTGCAGCTTGATGATCCGGCAGCAGGTCTACTGTCTCAGTCTACGGAGACAACACGTCGGCGATTGGACAACAGAGGACGGACTCTAACGTCAGGGACGACAGGACGCCTCGGGCACCCGGCCGCCGGTCCTCCGACACGGAGAATCCTTCTCATACGCCGCAACACATTCTTTATCTGGCGGGGATGGCAAACCTCCACAGCGGACTTACTCCAGATCCACTTTAGATCCACTCCGATCTGCTTTGGATCCACTCTGGATCAGCTCCAGATCCATGCCAGATTCGCTCAAGATCCATACCGGATCTGCTCCAGATCCACAACTGATCTGCTCCAGATCCATGCGGGATCGGGTGTAAAATGAGCTCAAGTCTCCCCAGTCCCAGCAGCTCCATTGCAGAAGACCAACAGCACCCACCTGTGGCTCGACATGCAAACTACATGGTTTTCAGTGTTTCTGCTATTTCCGTAAAATAGTCGTTTTCAGAACGTTTCCGTGGAAACATGAAACTTTTCTGGAACAGAAACGAAACACTAACATGTTTTCACTCGAAACGTCGTTTATATGAGGTTTAAACTGTTTTACTAACTCAGCTGCAAGCGCTCAGCGTTTCTCTTTATAACGAGATAAATCATCCAGGGGAAAGGAATCGATGCTGTGTGTGTGTGTGTGTGTGTGTGTGTGTGTGTGTGTGTGTGTGTGTGTGTGTGTGTGTGTGTGTGTGTGTGTGTGCGTGCGCCATGGGAAACAGTGTGACGGTCACACAGAGTGACGCTGTGGGGGGAGCTGCTCTCTCTCATCAGACATTTCTATATAAAGTGATGGAACGCTGCGGATCTCTGAGGGGAGACCAGAGGGGGACTCACTGGAGCTGGACTGAGCCCCACCAGGAACCAGGAACCAGGACCCAGAAGCCCTGTACTCTCCACACAGGGCGGGGACTCACATGGGGTCCGGAGGCCCCGGCAGTAGAACCAGGCTCTGGTGTGGTCCATCACCTCACTGGGGGTCCAAAACAAACGCCATGTTCCAAAACAGGTTCAGAGCCTCAGAGTCAGGAAAGTCTGTCCCTGCTGCTTGTCTCTCACTTGTTGGACTGAAGACAGACTCACTGCGTCTTCTGGACTTCACATCAGGACTCTTGTGGACAAACTGCTGGTTCTAAGAAACTGGTTTCAGCTGCTTCTCCTGAGTTCTGATGTCGTCCTCTCAGTGATGAAATGTCCACTTTGTCCCTCCTGTCCTGTCGTGTCTGGATTTCCTGGTCTGTCCTGACAGCCTTGGCAGAGACACGCTGTCTTTTCACGGACTGAAGGACCTCCCGTCTCCTCCGGCCGGGAGCTTTGTGAGGATGAACACATGAATCTGTCAGAGATCCGGATCTGCCGGGTGTTTCCAGGGCTGCAGACACGTGTGAGCGAGGCAGCTCCCCCGGACCCCCCCGGACCCCCCAGACCCCCCCCGGACCCCCCAGACCCCCCCGACCCCCCGGACCACCCCGGCCCCCCTGGGCCCCCCAGACCCCCCTGACCCCCCGGACGCCCCAGGCTCCCCGATGCCACTGCCAGCCCCGTGTGGACCTGGAGGGTGGTGCTTGGTCCAGGTCCCGGTCCCTGTCCCGGTCCCGGTCCCCACTCCGGCCGCCGTTGCCATGGCCGCCCTGTCGCTCTGCTGTTCACACACAGATTTATGGAGCTGGAGAACAAGAGGAGTCTTCCTCCTGTTTGCTCCGGTCCTGCTCTGCGTTCACAGGCTGCATGGGGTGCTAAACTTATGGCCCGTGGGCCCAAATGGGCTCATCAGGGGGTCTAATCCGGTCCAAGGATCATTAATGTTTAAACTGAATTTGATTTAATCCACTGTTGTTTCTGTTTTACTGAGATTTTTAAGCTAGCGTTTCTTGTTAGCTAACTGGCGTTAGCACATGCTAACTGGCGTTAGCACATGCTAACTGGCATTAGCACATGCCAAGGCTGCAGAATCTTTCACCAAACTGCAGAGATATTTTATATCTCTTCAGACAGTCACACGCCGTTTCAGATTATTTTGACATTTCCCGGAGTTTTGCGCTCCCATTAAACCATCAGACGTGGAAAATCCAGGCGGGCGTCCCCGTGAGCGCCGATGAGGACGAGCTGCAGGCCGGCCACAAAGCGCTGCTCTGTTCGGAGTCAGATGACCTGCAGCGTCACATGAGGACAGGCTTTAATCGTCTTTTGACTCTGAGTCACTGACCACGGACTCAGGAGCAAACCTGCTGCAGCCAGACCGAGCAGAAAGACACTGGAGGACTGGAAGGAGGGTCCGGGTCAGGGTCAGGGTCCGGGTCCGGGTCCGGGTCTGGGTCCGGGTCTGGGTCTGGGTCCGGGTCTGGGTCCGGGTCAGGGTCCGGGTCAGGTCTGGGTCAGGGTCAGGGTCAAGGTCAGGGTCAGGGTCAGGATGCCTCGGCAATATGGAGTAAAATAAAACAATTTTTCATCTTTGTTTCAGGAAAAATGTAATTTAACACGGAAACACTCTAAACTTTCACCATGGGTGGTAGTGGTTCTCAACATGAGGGGCGGGGCCTCGCTCAGGGTCGCAGTAAACACACAGTGAAAAGACCCAAACCCCTGGATCACTGAGACAGTTTCAGATCACCGATGAAGATTTCATGCAGCACAGCAGGAGTGAACACACACCTCAACGAATTGATCTCCCAGTGTGACGCCTCAGGATCAGAAATAATCCTAATCTGAAAAGAAAAATCTGCTGCCGGGTGTTAAACACGATACAGAGGGGTGGGGTTCGATTAGATTAGATTAGATTAGATTAGATTAGATTAGTTTAGATTAGATTAAATTGATTGGATTGAATTCGATTCGATTCGATTAGATTCGATTCGATTCGATTCGATTGGATTGGATTAGATTACTTTATATTATATTATATTATATTATATTAGATTAGATTAGATTAGATTACTTTAGATTGGATTACATTACATTACATTAGGTCTTAACAATAGGAAGAGAAGTAGAATGCTATGTATTTTATATTAGATATATTTGTAGACATTTTTAGATTTAGATTTATTTCCAGCAGCATCTACAGATTCAGTCTGACGGATAAAGTCTGGTGAAATCAGGAAAGTAGAGTAAAGTTACTTCAGTTTCAGTGGGATTCAGTGTGTTAGCAGAGGCTCTGAAGCCACCGCCTCCTTTGGGAAAGCTTGTTTTGTTGTAGCTTTCCGTCGCCATGGTTACCGTGGCGACGGGCGATAGTGTGGTTTATTCTGAGCGTTGTGTGACTCGGCCGTGAGAGGAGAGTTTAAACTTCACTGAGATCTCCGGAGCCAGTTTCACCTCTTCAGTCAGTAAAGAGGGGATTTTTCATCCATAAAGGGTTAAATGTCCGTCGTCTCCGTCCTCCTCCGTCCCCGTCCTCCTCCGTCTCCAACCTCTTATGAAACCCAGACTGTGGACAGCGGTGGCATCGGCCACAGCTGGATTCCATTCAGCTGCAGGAATAATCTGCATTCCTCTGCTTTTGTCTTCCAGCTGTCCGAGGAGCTTTATTCACTTCACTTCAGAGAGATTTAAAACACACACACACACACACACACACACACAGTGCATGTGTGTGTGAGTGTGTGTGTGTGTGTTCAGGTGCAGATATGAGGGCAGACACATTCAGACCAGGTGGAGGTGTAAACAGGTCCAGAGATACGGGGTGACTCCTGGAACCCGCTCCACACAGATGTGGAACACACACACACACACACACACACAAACACACACACACACACACACACACACACACACACAGGAACCATCTCCTAAAGGGCCTTTCCTTCTCACAATCAAGCAGCTATGTGATGGTGTCTATTTTTAGCCTCTCCAGTCCGCCCGCTGCTCCTTCCTCCTCTCGAACCGCTTCACCTCCTTCAGCCCCATGCAGGCAGTCAGCGGTTTGGAATGGGGATCGAACCGTGACACCCCCTCCCCGGTGCTCCCCGCGCTCCGTACCTACCGGGCCAGAACCGGCCCGTCACAAACAGACCCCCCCACAGCCCGGCCGGCAGGAGCACCGGGGAGGCTGGAGCCCGGCCTGACCTTATAAGGGCCGGACCGAGAAGAGCTTCACTCCTCTCCAGTCTCACAGGCTCAGGGCGGGTCTGAGACATCTCCATCTGAGAGCGTCCGCAGAACGCTGGCGTGCCAGAGCGCCACCCGAGGCGTGGTGGTGGAGGAGGAAGGTACAGGGCGGAGGAGACGCTCAGGGCAGAACGTTCTCCGTGTGGAAACCAGAGGTTCAGACTTCAGGTTCAGAAGGTTCTGAGAGAGAGGAGCGCTGCATGCCAACCACTGGAACCTGCAGCAGGCACAGGGACTGCAGCTACCAGGAACCAGTACCTGTGCCATGGTGAAATCAGAGCGATGTGACTGGAAGACAGCTTCATTGACAGACAGCCAGGAGGAACAACGGCTTCAGGAATGTGACGGAGAATAAAAGAAGTGAAGGAGTAGGAGCAGGGAGAGGTGGAGGAGCTGGGATGTGGGCCGGGGCGTGGTGAGGAGGACACAATGAGAGAGGGAGGAGGAGCGGAGGAGAGGGAGGAGGAGGAGGAGGAGGAGATGCCTGTGCTATGAATCAGCTGTCTAAATATGGTCGGGGCTCTCCATCCACACACCCGTCCACTCCCTGCTCCACCAGGAGAACACCTCCTCCTCCTCCTCCTCCTCCTCCTCCTTCCAGCAGATCCTCCACTCTGTTTATTATTGAAGCTCTCCAGAGGCCGTTCAGCCCCGCGCTCACTGCAGGAAACCTCGAGCTCGAAAAACTTTAAATAGAAGAAGAAGGAGCAGCAGAGGTTCAACATGTTCTCCATCAGCCTCCAACCTGCTGCTCTCCAATCCGGTCACCCACACCTCAGTCAGAGTCACTGTAGACCAGCCATAGAGCCACTATAGAGCAGCTGTAGAGTCACTATAGAGGAGCTGTAGAGCCACTATAGAGCAGCTGTAGAGCCACTATAGAGCAGCTGTAGAGTCACTATAGAGCAGCTGTAGAGCCACTATAGAGGAGCTGTAGAGCCACTATAGAGCAGCTGTAGAGTCACTATAGAGCAGCTGTAGAGCCACTATAGAGCAGCTGTAGAGCCACTATAGAGGAGCTGTAGAGCCACTATAGAGGAGCTGTAGAGCCACTATAGAGCAGCTGTAGAGTCACTATAGAGCAGCTGTAGAGTCACTATAGAGCAGCTGTAGAGTCACTATAGAGGAGCTGTAGAGTCACTATAGAGGAGCTGTAGAGTCACTATAGAGGAGCTGTAGAGCCACTATAGAGGAGCTGTAGAGCCACTATAGAGCAGCTGTAGAGTCACTATAGAGCAGCTGTAGAGTCACTATAGAGCAGCTGTAGAGTCACTATAGAGGAGCTGTAGAGTCACTATAGAGCAGCTGTAGAGCCACTATAGAGCAGCTGTAGAGCCACTATAGAGCAGCTGTAGAGCCACTATAGAGGAGCTGTAGAGTCACTATAGAGGAGCTGTAGAGTCACTATAGAGGAGCTGTAGAGTCACTATAGAGGAGCTGTAGAGCCACTATAGAGCAGCTGTAGAGCCACTATAGAGGAGCTGTAGAGTCACTATAGAGGAGCTGTAGAGTCGCTACAGAGCAGCTGTAGAGTCACTATAGAGGAGCTGTAGAGTCACTATAGAGGAGCTGTAGAGTCACTATAGAGGAGCTGTAGAGTCACTATAGAGGAGCTGTAGAGTCGCTACAGAGCAGCTGTAGAGCCACTATAGAGGAGCTGTAGAGTCACTATAGAGCAGCTGTAGAGTCACTATAGAGCAGCTGTAGAGCCACTATAGAGCAGCTGTAGAGCCACTATAGAGCAGCTGTAGAGTCACTATAGAGCAGCTGTAGAGTCACTATAGAGCAGCTGTAGAGCCACTATAGAGCAGCTGTAGAGCCACTATAGAGCAGCTGTAGAGCCACTATAGAGCAGCTGTAGAGCCACTATAGAGCAGCTGTAGAGTCACTATAGAGCAGCTGTAGAGTCACTATAGAGCAGCTGTAGAGCCACTATAGAGGAGATGTCGAGTCACTATAGAGCAGCTGTAGAGCCACTATAGAGGAGCTGTAGAGTCACTATAGAGGAGCTGTAGAGCAGAGTTGGGTATGTAACGACAAGTAACGAGCGTTACAAGTAGTTAAATTATTTTTGATGGGATTTTTGACGGCACTACTCCTTCTAGATTGGTAGTTAAACTAGCGTTACAAATGAAACGCTGCGATCGTTACTTTTACAATGACTGCAAATAGAGCAACCAAAATATTATTATTTAAGCTGAGTTTTTTAATTACCACCAGTAGATGGAATGGTGGCCACACGAGCAGCTACTCGCTATCTCTTCCGGGTCAGGGCTGATGGAACCGTGAACGTAAAATTGGTTGCCTTATATAAATTTGTGCCCCACTGACAACACTGCACTCCATCCAAATGTAAATGCCCCTTTTAAATGAATACTCTGAAGATCAGGGACCCACGCCCTTTCCCTATCATTGACAAAGTTAGACAAGCTCATAAATCCCTGTGTCTCTGTTTCCCAGCTGTTAGCATCGTAGTTAGCTTAGCTCGAAGCTTAGCTGGAAGTCAATCAAATGGACGCAAATGGACAAAATCCTCCTTCCAGTGGTCCAGGGGACGGCGTATTAGCACGTGAAGCAAATCTGAATGGTTATAAAACATTTTAAAAGACGTGTTTTCTTTTCAATCCGTTAAAAAAAACGTTTTGATACACACAGATCTGCGTATGGCAGTGCTCCGCGGAGGATATAAGGGAGCACAGCTCCGCGGAGCACTATGCAGTAACGAGTAGAGTAACTTCGTTACTATTTCCATGGAGTAATCAAGTAGTGTAAGGCACTACTTTTTTCAAAAGTAACTAGTAACGGGTAACTCTTTACTTTTTTGAGTAACGGACCCCAACTCTGATGTAGAGTCACTATAGAGCTGTAGAGTCGCTATAGAGGAGATGTAGAGCTGAAGGTCTGTACATATTGTGTCGTCTCTTTGATACGATATCTTTGTGTTTCCGTAAGCGTTGTGTTGTGTCTCCTGCGTTCTGTTTGTGTCTCTTGTGTGTTCTGTCCTGTTCTCTGCCGCTCTGTTTTCTCAGCCTGATCTGCTTCCTCGCTCCGTTTCTTCCTGTTTTGGCTGCAGTCTCCAACAAACTCACCACAAAATTAAAGGAATGAACTCCATTTGTGGCTCCCTCTAACAGAGTGGTGTGGAAACCAGGCCTCCGTCACACACACACTCCTAACCAGCGGCCACAGCCACTTTCTGTGTGTGTCTCTGCTGATAAAGACTTCCCTTCTACGCTACTTTCATGCTTCCAGGTGAAACGGCGGCGTCAACCTGTCCCACCGCTCTGGAACGTTTCGATGGGTTCCCAGAGTGTGTGGAGGAGAACCTCCACCGTTCTCACCACAAAGGTCAAACAATAGCAGGAGCGCTGACGAACACGAGACCCTGGGAGCGATCTGCTGTTGAGAGGAGCAGAACATTGAAACCAGGCAGCGCTGCGGTCTGCTCGTTTAACCAAGATGAATCTGGCATTATGTCATGGCTGGCAGCTGGAAACAAAGCCGCGCTCTGAGCCAGCCGGCGAGCCGCCGATCGGCATTCAGGGGGAGACTCTCCCGCCGCCAGCGAGCGAGCGAGCGAGCGCTCGGCTAACGCCAGCACAATCGCAGCCCGTCCCGTCCTCCCCTGCCGGCTTTACTGCAGACTCACTGGACTGACAGCGCCGGTCAGTGAGTCTGCAGGAAAACCCGGGAGCCGTGCACACTGCGTCCAGCGGGCCGTCCCAGCCAGAGACTCGGTCCAAGTCCCCGAGTCGGAGTCCAGGATGGAAACTCTGAATGTTCTCGCACCGCCGTGCAAAAAGCGGCGAGCCATTACACATCAGAGTGCAGCCTGGCGGCTAAAAACAGCCCCAAACATCGCCGCCTCCCACAGCTCCAGCGTGCTTGTGGTATTTTCCATCTTTGTTTAAAAAAGAGAGGGAGGGGGGGCGAGGGGGGGGGGGTGAAAAAAATGACTTTCCGACCGGATCGGAGCTGCAGAGCTGCTCACATGTGAAGGCCTGAGTTCTGAAAAGTCTCTGGGAGCCACATGTGGAGAACAGTGAAGATGGAGGACGAGTTGCAGTGTGTGTGTGTGTGTGTGTGTGTGTGTGTGTGTGTGTGTGTATTTGGATGCTGTCATCCCCGGTGAAGTGTGGCACACAGCAGCCTGGAAAATAACCTGCGGCTATGTTTTCCGATAAATAAGCGTGAGCATCCTGTAAGCGTCTCCACAGGTGTGGATGTGTCTGGACACGCTGCCGAGCAGCACGAGGACACGCTCCGGGTTCACCGCCGCCGTCTACACACCAGGAACCGGAGCGCCAAGCTGCCTGGAGCTCCTCACAGGCAGCAGGAGCCACGGAACCAGGTTCACTTCAGACTAGACCGGACAACTTTCCGACAAACCACGGACAGTTTTCAGACTGGTTTTGGTTAAATGATGGAGCGTCCCTGTCAGCAGCGGGGATCTGGTCCAGCCCTCCTGAAGGTTTTTCCTTCATGGGACAGAACCAGGACCAGCAGCAGCAGCTGGGAGGGCTGCTGGAGCGCCTCTTTTATTGGCTCTTTTTCATTTTATTGGTTATTTTTACACTTTTCGGAGTCACCCAATGGGCCAGACTGGGTCTTCTTTTGGACACCCTGACCTGGACTGACACCAGAGGAAAGCCCTGCTCGGTCTTCCTGTTAGAAGGAGACCTGAACACTCTGAGCTGTGAGATCCTGGATCCACTCCCCTCCGTCTGATGCTGGCAGGAGTCATGATGAGCCACACCCATGACCGCCGCCGCTGCCGCTACCGCTGCCGCTACCGCTGCCGCCGCCCCGGGAATCGAACGCTCACCTGATAGATCATGACTTTGAAGTTGCGCCTCTTGAGCAGCTCGGCCTCGTTGCTCTCCAGCTTCTTGATCTGGCTGCCCTGCTTCTCCAGCGTGGCGCGCACCGTCTTGACGTTGACGCTGACCTTGCGCACCTTCTCCATCATCTTGTTGACGCTGTTGGAGGTGGTGCTGTGGCTCTTGGCCAGCTTGGTCAGCTCGCCCTGGATGCCGGCCACCGAGCGCTCCATCTCCTGCTGCCGGGCCTCCAGGCCGCTCTGGGTCTGCTGGATCTGGTCCACCGCCCCGATGATCTTGTCCAGCAGGGACAGCACCATGACCCCGTTGGCCTGCGGGTCGCCCTTGTCCTCCTCCGCCTTCTCCTCGGCGGCGTCGCCCTCGGCGCCGGCGGCCGCCGCCTCCCTCTTGGCGTCGTCCTCGTCGTCGGAGGGCGGCAGGTTGACCTCGTCGTCGGAGATCTCGGTCAGGGTGTGCGGCTCCATCAGGCCGCTGGAGGACTCCAGAGCTTCCATGGCTGCCATGCTCTGCTCTCTGGTCAGAACCTTCCTCTCGGCGCTGCGCTGTCTTCCTCCCTGGAGTTCAGTGCTGAGCGGGGAGAGCGAGCGGCGCTGGATGTTACCACATGAGAGTCAGGGCGTGAGTGCCACAGCAGGCAGGGAGAACCTCCCCGTGTTCCCCCGCTCAGGCTCCGCCCCCCGCCCCTCCCCCGCCCCGCAGCAGCGTGGCTGGAATAGCTGCCTGATCGGCTCGTATACAAGCCGGGGCACAGCGGCAGGAATGTCAGGCGAGCCGCTCGCCGCCGCTCCGCCTGGCCTCCGTGGCTGACAGCAGGAAGGAGAGCCGGGCCGCCGCTCTGATCACTGAGGAGTGTTGTGGCTGCGAGGAACGCCGAGCTGCCGGAGCTTCCTGCTAAAGTCAACAAGGGGCGAAGAGGGGGGGCTGAGGAGAGGGTCTGAACACTCACCTCAGCTAAACCCAGGACGGAGTCTCTCACACACACACACACACACACACACACACACACTGGCTGATGAAGAAGTCTGGTTCTAGATCCAGGTCCAGGCAGACCTGGACCACAGACCAAAGCCTGACAGGGCATGAAACAGGAGAAGTGTTGAGATGAAGCCTCAGACGCTCACTACAGTCACAGAGTAGAAGAATGACAGAGTAACAGAGCTGAAGGTCAGCAGCAGGAACACAGCAGACAGACGGGGGAACGTCTGCACAACTACTGACCTGAGATCAGATTAGCAGATGAATTGACCCCACATGATTAAAGATCGCTCCTGTTTTTAAACCATTTGATGAAGAGGACAGATTAAAGGGAGGTTTTTATTTCACTGTATCATCTGGTCGTCATCAGTCATCAGTCAGGATGGGGTCTGAAATAAAAGGCTCTTTATTCGGTGTGAGCGGCGTGATGAGAAGCACATGGCGCCTTCCCCCTCGCTCCACGCTGCACGAGGGCGCGCCGCGCGGCGTGGAAACTGCTGGGTGGCGGCCGGCCAGTGTCCCGGGTTCACCCCCGCCATGTGGACCTGCCGAGGACTGACTCAACACTTGGCCTCTGGAGAACTGTTCCACCACATCTGGCCCGGCGCCGCCTCACGCCTCACACCCAGGGTTCAGTATCCACTGCAGGAGGGAAGGATCCGCACAAAACACACAAGACGTCAGGACTGACAGCCTTTAATCCTTCCAGTAGACGTTTTCACACTATAAGCTGAGAAATACAAACGTCTCTGAGCTCAGTTTAGCATGTTTCAACAGATTCTCACAGCAAAACATAAAGAAAGAAGGTCTCTCTCTGGTTCTTTCCATTTCTAAATGTTTCAGTCGGCGACCTTTGAAGACTTCAACATAACGGTTTCATCAGAAGTGAAACGAAGATGAGATTATCTTTGTTTTCTGCAGCGTGGGCTGACCGGATGTTTCCAGGACCGGTCAGCAGCAGGGAGCTGCTGTACATCACATTAATGTATTCACTCAGGAACAGGAAGACTGCTTCACTGATCTGCTTTTTACATATAAATCATGCAACTTATCAAATTAAAGTGTCTGTTCAAGAGCTGAATAACTAACACAACTCTGTGATCGCGTTCAATTCAGTTAAATAAAGTTTATTTAAATATACTATATATATCAATGTTCATGGCTGCTTTAGAATGAATGTATTTGTTTATATTTGTCCATCTCTCCTTATGTCTAGTTCTGCTAAAATTAGTCTATATGTAATTCTATTCGTCTGTTTCAGAGAAACTGTGGATTTTTGTTTCCTTGGATTCTCAATGTCTTTTTATTATCTATGTTTAAATACGGTTTTTATAAATCTAAATTAATTCAAATTCACTCTGTCTCTACTTTTACATGTCTATGTTCATGTTTTTCGGCTCATGTTTGTAGCTCTCGGTCTACTCCTACAGCTCTGTGTGTTTCTGGGTGAGTTCGTTCCTGATGGGGCTTCACAATAAAACACAGATCGGAACACATTTTTATTTCGTGACGCAGGAAACAGAAACACAACAGATTTAAAGCTTTGGCGGTTTTCCATCAGTGTGTTTGGAGGGAATCGATTTTAAATCCAACAACCAGACGATTTATTGACTTCAGTAAATCGTCTGGTGGTTTTATTTTGAAAGCGTGTTTGTGTCGTACTTCCGGCTAAGTGCACGGGACTTGACGCAGCTCGGTGCACCGCAGCATCCCGCATCCCGACAGCAGCGGCGGAGCGTCCGGTGAGTGGAGCCGTGCGGGGCGATGCGGGGCGATGCGGGGGGGTCCGGGGGTCCCGGGGGGTCCCGGGGGGGGGGGGGGGGGGATTTTAATTTGAAAATACTGAATGCTGAATTCAATCAGGAGTGACGCATTTTCATATTGACCTGAATATCTGAGCATCACACACACACACACACACACACACACACACACACACACACACACACACACACACACACACACACCACTGGCGCTGATCAGAACAGCTGGGTCCGGGGTGTGTGTGTGTGTGTTACATGATGATGAGGAGGAGGAGGAAGAGGAGCTGCAGCATCATGGCGTCCTTGAGTCGTGAAGGGCAGAGCTGCAGCATCCGGGGGGGGGGGGGGGGGGGGGGGGCTCCTCCTCCTCCTCCTCCTCATCCTCCATCAGCCTCCGTGTTTTCATCCCGGTTTAAAGCCTCAGTGTTTCAGGATGATGTCGCCGTCAGATAATCCTCAGGGCTGTCAAACATAAGGTCTGCAGACTCAAACCGGGCCGCCGCTGCGTCCAGTGTGGGACACTGCAACACGCTGCCGCCACAGGAAGGACCGCTTTCGCCTCATGTCTCTCTATTCCAAATCATTAGATTCTACTTTTTCATATTTCAATTATTTAAACATCTTCTGATGTAGAAATAAATAAACAAAGAGAGTCTAGAAGGTTCCAGGCTGTCCTGCGGCGTCATGGCAGCTGTCAAACAGAGACCTCTACTGGCCACGGCCGGTACTGACAGCACTGTTCTGGTGAATGACATGGCTGACGGCGTCCTGTTCTCCGTGTCTCTGGCAGCATCCTGTTCTCCGTGCAGCGGTTCCTGGAGCAGAGCATCATGGGAGAACTGTTCCGCAGCGAGGAGATGACCCTGGCGCAGCTCTTCCTCCAGTCGGAGGCGGCGTACTGCTGCGTCAGCGAGCTGGGGGAGCTGGGCATGGTGCAGTTCAGAGACGTGAGTCCAGACCGGGGGGGCGGCCGGGTCGGGGGGGCTCTCTCCAGCTCTCACCCTCTTCTCCCTCTTCTCCTTCTTCTCCTTCTTCTTCTTCTTCTTCTTCTTCTTCTTCTTCTTCTTCTTCTTCTTCTCCTTCTTCTTCTGCGTGCAGCTGAACCCGGACGTCAACGTCTTCCAGCGCAAGTTTGTGAACGAAGTGAGGAGGTGTGAGGAGATGGACAGGAAGCTGAGTGAGTCTCCACCTTCCCCCTGAGCACCCCCCCCCCCCCCAGGCCTCACTCTCTCTCCTCCACAGGGTTTGTTGAGAAGGAGATCAAGAAGGCCAACATCCCCACCGTGGACACCGGAGAGAACCCCGAGGTTCCGTTTCCCCGGGACATGATCGACCTGGAGGTGACCGCAGCCGGCCGGACCCAGACCCAGACCCGGAACCGGGATGCGGGTCCTGGTCCAGAACCTCACTGAGATGACCGGATGTTCTCCGCAGGCCACGTTCGAGAAGCTGGAGAACGAGCTGAAGGAGATCAACACCAACCAGGAGGCCCTGAAGAAGAACTTCCTGGAGCTGACGGAGCTCAAGCACATCCTGCACCGCACGCAGCAGTTCTTCGACGAGGTGGAGGCCCGGCCCGTCCCCCGCCCGTCCCCCCGGAGAACCGCAGCGTCCTCACCGTCCTGTCCCCTCTGTCCGCCAGATGGAGGACCCCAACCTGCTGGAGGAGTCCTCCGCCCTGATGGAGGGCAGCGAGGGGGGCCGCGGGGCGCCGCTCAGGCTGGGGTAACCACGGCAACAGGAGCTCACACCCCCGCCCTGGAACACCTGAAACACCTCCGGGTGTGTGTGTGTGTGTGTGTGTGTGTGCAGCTTCGTGGCTGGAGTGATCAGCAGGGAGAGGATTCCCACCTTCGAGAGGATGCTGTGGAGAGTGTGTCGAGGAAACGTCTTCCTGAGGAAGGCCGAGATCGAGGATCCTCTGGAGGACCCCACCACGGTGAGCGGAACACACACACACACACCCACACACACACACACACACACACACACACACCCAGTCCGTCCGGGGGAACTGAGTCTTCGCTCTTGTGGTCTTCAGGGAGACCAGGTCCACAAGTCGGTCTTCATCATCTTCTTCCAGGGAGACCAGCTGAAGAACCGGGTCAAGAAGATCTGTGAGGGGTGAGTGTCCTGCTGGGACCCCCGCAACACTGCAGGGGGTCAAACATCCGGCCCGCAGACCACGACAGGTCCGCTTTAAAGCCTACTGCACATGTTTCTTCAAAACCTCAAGAAAACACGTCTGAACATGACTGAACGGCGCAGAACCGGGTAGAACCGGGTAGAAAGCAGGCAGGGTGGGGCAGGGTGGAGCAGATTGGGGGGTAGTATGGGGTAGGTGTGGGCGATATGGCCTAAAATTTATATCACGGTATAATTTGAAACTTACACAGTAGAAGGTATATATCACGGTATAATTTGATATATACATTTCAGGCTAACAGTCTTGTACTGGTTACCATGGCACCTGGTGAAAGCATGGAAGCAGGAAGTAGTTTTTAAACTATTAAATAACAGAAGTTACTTTGAATCTAAACCAGGTCCAGATTACAGATCAGGGGTCTGCAACTTGATTTGGCGTCGTGCCAATTTTTTTGAGTGATCCCCGTTCGTCGGTGGCTAACAGCTAAGCTAACAGCTGACTGAGGCACCGCCATCAGCAGCTACTTTTACGAAGCGTCCCTGAAGGCAGCAGGAGCTGCAGGTTGTTCTCTGAATCAGAGGGTTTCAGGTGTTTCACAGGTAATGAAGGCGGTTAAGGAGGAGCTGGATGCTGACAGGGTGATGGGCGGAGTTACTGCCTCTGTGAAGCAGCTGCTTCAGATTTTCAGAATCATCTGGCGGGTCAGATATTAATGTTCGGCCAGCAGGCCGCCAGTTACAGATCGCTGCTATAGATTTTGCACCAATCTTTTTCAGGAGCTCTTCCTCTGTCTGTTCATCGCTTACCGCCATCGCTGTTGTTGTGTACTTCTTCTTCAGGGAACCGGGCATCTAAAAAGTTGTAGTACTGCCACCCAGAGGACGTAATGTGCTATCGCGGTTGGGCGGTATGACCAACATCCCTACCTAATATAAACCAAATTTATATTGCATACGGTTTATACTGTTTATACCGCCCAGCCCTGGTATGGGACAGATTGGGGGTACAATGTTACAGATTAGGGGGTAGTATGGAGCAGATTGGGGGTGGTATGGGACAGATTGGGGTAGTATGGGGCAGATTGGGGGGTGGTATGGGGCAGGCTGTCATGGCGGCTGCTCTGTCCAGGTTCCGGGCCTCGCTCTACCCGTGTCCAGAGACGCCTCAGGAGAGGAAGGAGATGCTGGCCGGAGTCAACAGTCGCATTGACGACCTCCAAATGGTGAGTTTGAGCGTTGGCGCTCCGGCAGACATCCAGACTGGACGCCAGGAGAGCGTTGACCCTGGAGTGATGCCTGCTCTTTGTCCGGCTCGTGTTTCCTCTGGAAAAGCAGTTCTTGTCTTTATTTAGAGGCTTTCAAAGGCTCTTTGTACTCTGTGTTCCAGTCCTTCACTCCAAACAACCAGAAATTAATGTGAAACTCGGTGCAACAGGAAGTCTTTGTTCAGCCTGCTGCTCTGTTCTTCATACAATTTATTTCCAATCGAATCACAAAGCTTCTCAGAGCCGCAGCCTGTTTTCTCCTCCGCCGCTTCCTCCTCTTTCCCATATTCAGTCTGGAAAACAGTCCTGGTTCTGCTTGAGAGGCCGATCCTAATCCCTGCCTGCCAGCAGGACACAGGCTGTGATTAGCTCCTGGCTACATATTAGCATTAGCTCCTGGGTATATATTAGCATTAGCTCCTGACTACATATTAGCATTAGCTCCTGGCTACCTATTAGCATTAGCGCCTGGCTACATATTAGCATTAGCTCCTGGCTACATATTAGCATTAGCTCCTGGGTATATATTAGCATGAGCTCCTGGCTACCTATTAGCATTAGCTCCTGGCTACATATTAGCATTAGCTCCTGGCTACATATTAGCATTAGCTCCTGGGTATATATTAGCATTGGCTCCTGGCTACATATTAGCATTAGTTCCTGGCTATATAGTAGCATTAGCTCCTGGCTACATATTAGCATTAGCTTCTGGGTATATATTAGCATTAGCTCCTGACTACATATTAGCATTAGCTCCTGGCTACCTATTAGCATTAGCTCCTGGCTATATATTAGCATTAGCTCCTGGCTACATATTAGCATTAGCTCCTGGCTATATATTAGCATTAGCTCCTGGCTACATATTAGCATTAGCTCCTGGGTATATATTAGCATTAGCTCCTGGCTACCTATTAGCATTAGCTCCTGGCTACCTATTAGCATTAGCTCCTGGCTACCTTTTAGCATTAGCTCCTGGCTACATATTAGCATTGGCTCCTGGCTACATATTAGCACTAGTTCCTGGGTATACATTAGCATTAGCTCCTGGGTACATATTAGCATTGGCTCCTGGCTGCCTATTAGCATTAGCTCCTGGGTATATATTAGCATTAGCTCCTGGGTATATATTAGCATTAGCTCCTGGGTACATATTAGCATTAGCTCCTGGGTATATATTAGCATTAGCTCCTGGCTACATATTAGCATTAGCTCCTGGGTATATATTAGCATTAGCTCCTGGCTACATATTAGCATTAGCTCCTGGGTATATATTAGCATTAGCTCCTGGCTACATATTAGCATTAGCTCCTGGGTATATATTAGCATTAGCTCCTGGCTACATATTAGCATTAGCTCCTGGGTATATATTAGCTTTAGTTCCTGGCTACATATTAACACAAGCATATGCAGCCATTTTGGCTACATGTTTGGCATTTGGCTACAAAGGACCTTGAGCAGATACATAGACTTGAATTTACTGGCCACGCCCCCCTTGGCGGGTCAGTTTCAGCCCGTGAGCCCTGTGTTTGACCCCGACACCCGTCCACTGTGTAGGTGCTGAACCAGACCGAGGACCACCGCCAGCGCGTCCTGCAGGCCGCCTCTAAGACCATGCGGGTGTGGTTCATCAAGGTGAGGAAGATGAAGGCCATCTACCACACGCTCAACCTCTGCAACATCGACGTGACCCAGAAGTGCCTGATCGCCGAGGTGTGGTGTCCCGTCTCAGACCTGGACTCCATCCAGTTCGCTCTGCGCAGAGGAACGGTGAGTCGGCGTCCCTCGGCTCTGGTCTGGCCTGCTGCTGTTTGACCACATCTACACTCAAGTTGTGGCCCATGTTGTACCCAATACCGATCCAGAATGTCAGACTGGACCCCCCCAGTCCAAAGTGTCGCTGTATCCTCTGATGTGGGATGTTTGCTCCCCGTGGTGGCAGGAGAGGAGCGGCTCCACCGTGCCGTCCATCCTGAACCGGATGCAGACCAAACAGACGCCTCCGACGTTCAACAAGACCAACAAGTTCACGTCGGGCTTCCAGAACATCGTGGACGCCTACGGCATCGGAAATTACCGGGAGATCAACCCAGGTAATCCAGCCGACTCTCCTTCTGGACGTCTGGCTGAATTATGTCCATTATTGACATTCTTAATACAGTGTTTTGGAATGCTATGTGTGCAGAAGATGTTGATCATTTCAGTCTCATTCTGTCAGTTTGATTTGATCCCCTGACTGATCCGGTTGCAGCTCCGTACACCATCATCACCTTCCCCTTCCTGTTCGCCGTCATGTTCGGGGACATGGGCCACGGCCTGCTGATGACCTGTGCCGCGCTCTACCTCGTCATCCGAGAGAGCCGCCTCCTGGCGCAGAAGAGCGACAACGAGGTACCGTCACCGCGGAGACCGGGGTTCTGGAACGGTCCGACGCGTGTCTGAGCCGCCGTTTCCCCTCCGCAGATGTTCAACATGGTGTTCGCCGGCCGCTACATCATCCTCCTGATGGGGGTCTTCTCCGTCTACACCGGCGTCATTTACAACGACTGCTTCTCCAAGTCGCTCAACATGTTCGGGTCCGGCTGGAGCGTCAGACCCATGTTTGGTCCCAAAGGAGCCAACTGGACGTGAGTCGGCATCGTCTGCAGCTCTGCAGAGTGGATCCAGACTGGCTCCAGAGTGGATCCAGACTGGCTCCAGAGTGGCTCCAGAGCGGCTCCAGAGTGGCTCCAGAGCGGCTCCAGAGTGGCTCCAGAGTGGCTCCAGAGTGGATCCAGACTGGCTCCAGAGTGGCTCCAGAGCGGCTCCAGAGTGGATCCAGACTGGCTCTAGAGTGGCTCCAGAGTGGATCCAGACTGGCTCCAGAGTGGATCCAGACTGGCTCTAGAGTGGCTCCAGAGCGGCTCCAGAGTGGATCCAGACTGGCTCTAGAGTGGCTCCAGAGCGGCTCCAGAGTGGATCCAGACTGGCTCTAGAGTGGCTCCAGAGTGGATCCAGACTGGCTCTAGAGTGGCTCCAGAGCGGCTCCAGAGTGGATCCAGACTGGCTCTAGAGTGGCTCCAGAGTGGATCCAGACTGGCTCCAGAGTGGATCCAGACTGGCTCCAGAGTGGCTCCAGAGCGGCTCCAGAGTGGATCCAGACTGGCTCCAGAGTGGCTCCAGAGTGGATCCAGACTGGCTCCAGAGTGGCTCCAGAGCGGCTCCAGAGTGGATCCAGACTGGCTCTAGAGTGGCTCCAGAGTGGATCCAGACTGGCTCTAGAGTGGCTCCAGAGCGGCTCCAGAGTGGATCCAGACTGGCTCTAGAGTGGCTCCAGAGTGGATCCAGACTGGCTCCAGAGTGGATCCAGACTGGCTCTAGAGTGGCTCCAGAGCGGCTCCAGAGTGGATCCAGACTGGCTCTAGAGTGGCTCCAGAGCGGCTCCAGAGTGGATCCAGACTGGCTCTAGAGTGGCTCCAGAGTGGATCCAGACTGGCTCTAGAGTGGCTCCAGAGCGGCTCCAGAGTGGATCCAGACTGGCTCTAGAGTGGCTCCAGAGTGGATCCAGACTGGTTCTAGAGTGGCTCCAGAGCAGCTCTACAGCTCCTTTGGTCTCCTCTGCTCCTTCTTCCTGTTTCCTTCTGAAAGAACCCGTCTCCACTCAGAACATGTTCTGTGAATGTGTTCCAGGTTCGAGACCCTTGGGAGTAACACAGTCCTGCAGCTGGACCCTGCTGTTCCCGGTGTCTTTAACGGGCCATACCCGCTGGGAATCGACCCGGTAACACACTCACACACACACACACACACACACACACACACACACACACACACACACACACACACACACACCTTCACACATTGCCGTGCTACATGCTACATGCTACATGCTGCATGCTGCAGCGTTTCGGGGCTCTGCTGGTCCGGCGTCCCTCGTGGCCGCTGCTGTTCTGTCCTGTCCGGCTGTATTCTGGAGTCAGACTCGGCAGACGGGGGACTTTGTTGTGGTTTCTGCAGATCTGGAACGTGGCCACCAACAAGCTGACCTTCCTGAACTCCTTCAAGATGAAGATGTCTGTGATCCTGGGAGTCATCCACATGCTGTTCGGAGTGTCCCTCAGTCTCTTCAACCACCTGTGAGACCTGCACTCCGCCCAGTGACCCGGCCCCCCAGGACCCCCCAGGACCCCCCGGGACCCCCGCTGAGCGCTCTCTGCTGTGTGCAGGTACTTCAAGAAGCCTCTCAACATCTTCCTGGGCTTCATCCCCGAGATCGTCTTCATGTTCAGCCTGTTCGGGTACCTGGTCCTGCTGGTCTTCTACAAGTGGACGGCCTACGACGCCTACAGCTCCAGAGACGCCCCCAGCCTGCTCATCCACTTCATCAACATGTGTCTCTTCAACTACAGCGACCCCACCAACAAGCCCCTGTACAGCGGACAGGTGCTGCTGTCGGTCCCGCTGTCCCCCCGTCCCCTCTGTCCCCCCGTCCCCCGTCCCCCCTGTCCCCCCGTCCCCCCTGTCCTCCCTGTCTCCTCTTCACTAGCACATGAATGGAGGATGACAGGATTCATTTTTAGTTTAGATGTTTTAGTTTTTCGTGGCTTTATCTGTTTTTTATTAGTCTCATCTCAGCTAAATGTGTAGTTTGAGCTCCTTTTCACAGATTTTAGGCCTTTTTTAATTTCTTAATGGTCATTTTATCTGTTCTTTTTCAATTTAAACAGTTTAAACAGTTTTAGCTCTTTTAGCTGTTTGCTAGCTGGCGGCTAGCAGCTGGAGCGCCGCAGGGCTGCAGAGCTCCTGATTAGAGGCTGCTGGTCACAGGAAGCCCAGCGGAGGAGCTGAAGGTGGCGGGTCCGATTCCCGCCGGCAGCTGGAGGACCTCGGCGGCTGCTGTTAGCGCAGGACGCCGTCTGTCCCCTCATTAACCTCTCTCTGTCTGCATCTGTAGATGGGGATCCAGGTTTTGTTGGTGCTGATTGCCCTTGCATGTGTTCCCTGTATGCTGGTTGTGAAAACTATGGTGCTGCGCCGTCAGCACCTGTGGAAGAAGCACCTGGTATGTGGATCTGCGCCCGCCGCTGACTTACTGCCATGTTTAACCAATGACTTCTGCTTTATTCCTGCTCTGCCATTCATTTCAACACACATCGTGCTGTGCATTGTGCTTGTGTTACCATGGAAACTGCTTAAAGCCGGCCTCGGGAGCGCTGATAGATTAAATCCAACCACTCCGAGGACACCCCGGCTGCCCCGGTCCTGCAGAAAGCAGAACGCAGAGCTCTCTCTCTGTTTGGGTTAAACTGCCACCGTTTCCTCTGATTAACATTCACTTAGTGGGGAAATGTTCTTAGCTAATTCTGACTTCAGCCTAGTTCACCTGAAAACGCTGTGGTGTGAACAGGTTCTAAATGTTGGACGAGTTCCCGTCTGTTGTCTTTAAGTCAACCAGAGAGACCGTTCGGCAAATAATGGACCTTTGGCTAAGCCCCGCCCCCCTTGTTACTGTGGCTAATGCAAACACGCAGATTGGGGGGTAGTATGGAGCAGATTGTTCACCTGTGACTAGCCTCCTGGCTTGTAATCTCTTTCACTAGTGGCTAGCCACCTAGCTTGTTACCTCGTCCACCTGTGGCTAGCCACCTGGCTGCCTGGATTAGCTCGTGACGCTGATCGCTTCGCTCCCGTCTGTGTCTCTCAGGTAAGCTAGGTGGCGCTGCTAGCGCGATGCGGTTGATAAGACATGCCTCGATTGCTCAGATTCTACCAGACGTGGCTTCACCTCGGGTCAAACGTAGACATCCTTGTTTCTAGCAGTGTTCAGTTGACTGTGTGACGTCGTCTGATCGGTTTTTCATCTTAAATTACTTAAATACCGCCGGAAACAACTAAAGAGTCTCAAAGTCTGATGGTTCTCGGCAGAATGTCCGAGTCAGCTTTCCGTGCAGTTGGTAGTCGAATGCTACTGGTTTGTGGTCGTGTGGGGGCGGGGCTTAGCCAAAGGCGTTTGTTGCTGTGGGCGGTCTGGGTGTCCCGTTTGATCTGGGATGAAGAAGAGGGCAGCGTTGATCCTGAGGCTGGACTTAAGCTGGACACAGCTCTTGTGGCTTTTGTATCTAGTCCCAGAAGAGGGAAGAAACCCCTGCAGAGAGTCTAGAGCAGGCTTTAGAGCAAACAGGCGTGTCCTCATCATGCACCGGACTCACCCAACAGGGCACGCAGAAGTTCGGAGGGGTGCGGGTGGGCAACGGGCCCACGGAGGACGAGGCTGGCATCATGGACCACGACCAGCTCTCCCAGCACTCAGAGGAGGGAGACGAGGTGAGACCCCGAGGACCGGGCGCCGGGCACCGGGCACACTGCTTCCATCCTCCTTCTGAGCCTCCAGAGGCCACGGAGCTCTGCTGTGTTCAGGCCCCGATGCAACAAATACCCCAACACCCATCAGCTGTTTTTCATCCACAACTGAACTCATGAAGCACAAACAGGAAGTGAGAAACCTGAAAACCTTCATAGTGAACCTAGCCCCCCCCAAACCCCACTGACCCCCCTGACCCCACTGACCCCCCAAACCCAACTGACCCCCCTGACCCCACTGACCCCCCAAACCCCACTGACCCCCCTGACCCCACTGACCCCCCAAACCCCACTGACCCCCAAACCCCCCTGACCCCCCAAAAACCCACTGACCCCCCAAACCCCACTGACCCCCCAAACCCCATTGGCCCCCCAAACCCACCAATCCCCCAAACCCCACCAACCCCTCAAAACCCCTTGAACACAGCCCAATCCCTAGCAGCACCCACCAGCACCCCCAGACCAGAGCCGTCCTCGGTGCTCCTGGAGGGGGGGTCCAGAATGACCCGCCCTGATAGCAGATGGATTTTCCGTCTCAGAAGCGTAAACAGTGAGGTGGATTTCATGAGAACCAGGCGCTGGAATTTCTGAAAACAGCAGGCTGTGTTTCCTCCGGAGTGCCTCAGAGGCTGCGTTATGAATCTCTGAGTGTTTACACTGCGATAGCAGACTGCCAGGTCCTGCAGTCAGTCCTGCGGGTCTCTGCTGCTCCACAGCCAGACGCTCTCTGACAGCCTGGGCTAATATGGAGCCTTCCAGGACAGGAACCGGTCTGAGGCGGTCTGGTTCTGCTGGTCCAGCTCTGTGGTGGTGAAGCTGTAAAGAAAGCTTCAGGCTGAGGAGAACCAGCTCCGTCCCTGACGTCCCTGACGTCCCTGACGTCCCTGACGTCCCTGATGTCCCTGACGTCCCTGATGTCTGTCTCAGACCTGGAGTCACTCAGAAGGAGGATGGAACCTTCTGGATCTCTGCTCATCTGTAATAATACCACTAACCTTTGGTCTTTGTTTGCTTTCAAGCACGCAGAGGAAGAGCCGGTAAGATCCTGAACCGTGTGTGTGTGTGTGTGTGTGTGTGTGTGTGTGTGTGTGTGTGTGTGTGTGTGTGTGTGTGTGTGCGTGCGATGGGTACCGAGCCGTGGCCCTGCGGGTTCTGCCCGGTCGGCCATGTTGTTTTCCTTCCCCGCTCCCGTCGGAGAGCCTCTGAATGGGAACAATGAGCCGCTTCCATGAACTGTGCTCCATGTGTGGAGGCGTGGAAAGAGGAAGCCAGAGCAGCGCCAAACCAAACCGACCAGAGTCCCCCCCGCCCCCCCGCCCCCCCGCCCCCCCCGCCCCGCAGGAAGCAGGACGGGAGCGCTGGCTTCACGATACACAAACAAGCTCCCGGCCACGTTAACGGCTCTTTGTGGTCCGGCCGCCCGGCCGGGGGTCAGAGGTCATGGACACGACAGCAGAGGGTCCACCGTCTCACAGATCCTCCTCTTTTCCAGCGGACGCTCTGATTTATGTGACAAGACGTTCAGGAAGAGTTCTGTTGTGAGAACCCTGTCCGTCCCGATCAGGTCCCCGCTGGACAGGGTTCGCTGTTCACTGCTCAGAATGTCTTTCCTTAAAGCGGCTTTCACCCTCAGCGCTAAAGGGAAATGTAAACGATGCTCTGTGTGTGTGTGTGTGTGTGTGTGTGTGTGTGTGTGTGTGTGTGTGTGTGTGTGTGTGTGTGTGTGTGTGTGTGTGTGTGTGTGTGTGTGTGTGTTGTGCAGTTTGACTTTGGAGACGTAGCCGTCCACCAGGCCATCCACACCATAGAGTACTGCCTGGGCTGCATCTCCAACACGGCCTCCTACCTGCGCCTGTGGGCCCTGAGCCTGGCTCATGCACGTGAGTACAGGCGCCCGCACGCGCACACACACACACACACACACACACACACACACACACACACAAACACACACACGCACGTGCACTCTCATTATGGTAGATGTTGCTGATTGCCTTCAGGTCTCACTGTGCTGTCACTCTCTCTGCGTGTGTGTGTGTGTGTGTGTGCGCGTGCAGAGCTGTCCGAGGTGCTCTGGGGCATGGTCATGCACCTGGGCCTGTCGTCCCGGAGCGGCGGCGGCTTCTTCGGCCTGTCCATCATCTTCTCGGCCTTCGCCACGCTGACGGTGGCCATCCTGCTGGTGATGGAGGGGCTGTCGGCCTTCCTGCACGCGCTGCGCCTGCACTGGTGAGCAACACACACCTGCCGCTGCGCCTGCGTGTGTGTGTGTGTGTGTGTGTGTGTGTGTGTGTGTGTGTGATGAGGTGTTCCGCTGCCAGAGCTGCACTGTGAGGAATGCAGCGCAGCAGCCTGAAACATTCCTCCAGACGTTCTGCAGGCTGAGCGCAGCGCTCACACCCTGCAGCGCCATCGCCTCCTGGCACCGCCTCCACCTCCGCCCTGATAACACTCACACACACACACACACACTCACTCACTCACACACACACACCCTGGAAGGTTCTCGCTGGCTGACAGTAAAACGTGGGGCGGATGAAACTGATGTTTCACTCCCAGACGTGACCTTCTGACCTTTCCGAGTGTCAGCCTGCTGCTGTTTCCTCATAATTTTTACTTCGTTATTATAATTATATCGTTATTCCTAACAACTCCCAGTTAATCCCAGTTAATATCCAGTTCCTCCCGGTTCCTCCCGGTTCTCCCGGTTCCTCCCGGTTCTCCCGGTTCCTCCCGGTTCTCCCGGTTCTCCCGGTTCCTCCCGGTCCCCCCCGCCGTGGCCCCCTGCTGACTCAGCAGCTCTCTGCGAAGGTCAGAAGACCTCCAGAGTCTTCTTCACGTCGGCGAGTGAATGAAAGTCCTCATGTTCAGAGTAAACAGCAAGCAGCTCCTCTGCTCTTCACACTTCACACACACCTGACAACGAGCTGCGTGACCACTCACACACTCACACTCACACACTCACACTCACACACACACTCACACACACACCCCGGGACCTCTCTCTCTCTTCCTCTGTTCTGCGCGTCGCCCTGTCGCAGCTCTGGCAGGACAAATATTTGCCGGGGCTGAGAAACATTCCTGAGCGGAGCGCCGGCTCCTCAGCGTTCGGCTGGAGTCCGGAGCAGAGGCTGAAGGGCGGAGTGCAGAACGACAGCAGAGAGGGATGATGAGGCCCTCAGACTCGTCAGGGACCCGAGTCCCTTCAGCAGCAGAAGGCAGGCAGGGTCTGACTGTTGGGTCAGGTCCTGGAGGTCCTGCTGCTGACAGGAACGTTATTGATCAGGATTCCTGTCTGATGATTGATCTGACCAATCAGGGGTCTCCGTTTCTTTCAGGGTGGAGTTTCAGAACAAGTTCTACTCTGGTCAGGGCTTCAAGTTCGTGCCCTTCTCCTTCGAGAGCATCCTGGAGGGACGGTTCGATGACTGAGGAGTCCCGTCCCCCTGCAGCATGTCCCCAGCAGCCCCCCCCCCACCTTCCTGGGTGTTTGTGTGGATGTGTCGCCCCCTGGTGGCCAGCTGTACTCTGTACTGTGGGGTCTTGAAGGGTTTTTCCAGTGAATCTGGTGAAGAACCAGCTCTCTCTGGTAGTTTGTGGTAGTTGAGTGTCTGGCTTGGAGCAGATTCAGTCCTGGAAAAACCCCTGTGAACCCTGACGAGTGTGAGAGCAGGTCAGTGTTTGGCCCCAGTGATTGTTCCATCCCTCCTCGGATCAGTGTGATGAAGAGCAGCAGCAGCAGCAGCAGCAGAAGAAGTCCTCCCGGTGCTCGTTCTCTGTGACGTGATGTGAACCAGTGGAGGAAAAGTGTTTCCTGTAGCCTCAGACCTCCACTGCAGCTCCAACATGTGTTTCTCACCTCCATTAACGTGACGTCCAGCCCCCCAACACCAGTGACACGAACATATAGGAAACATGGTGAAATCCCTTCATGGTCGATGTGTATTGATGGATTGATTTGGTGAAATGTGCTCCTCTGTAAACTGGACTCTTCTGTGTTGTGCTCAATAATAAAAGCCGAGCTGGGGATTCAACTCGTCGCTTCTTTTCTTTTCATGTGAAACTTCAGAAGAACTAAAGACTTTGTGATGCTTTGTGAAGCAAAAACGCTTATTGTGTGTTTGTGTGTGTGTGAGAGAGAGAGAGAGAGAGAGAAAAGCTGTTTTCAGTTCAGTTTTTCTGTCCTCTATTATTTATATAATCCTGTCAGAAAACTACTGGATTAATTTAAAATATATATTACTTATTTACAAGTGAAAACTCAATAACATATGTATTACTAATTACACTGTTTAATTACTTCAGGTTCAGCTGGGCTCGGTAGTTTTACTGCAGCGGGGTTTCCGGTCTCGCTCTTATTTTGAAGGCGTAGAGCGGAAGTGGAGCTCTGCTGCTGTTGGCTGAAATGGCTCGCTCACACAGAGGACGGAGCCGTGATTAAACCGTGTGCGGCTCCAAACCGTGACTGCAGCGCGGTCCCCCGGGGCCCGGCGGGCCCAGCTGCCGGATCAGACCCGAGGCTGGGCTGTGAGGGGCCGCAGGAGGAACCGGAGAACCGGCCGGAGGTCCGCGGCTCGTCGGAGCGAAAAGAGCCGCTGTTTCGGATGATCTGGTTTCCCTGCTATCCGGTGACAGACCTCCTTTAGCATCCCCTGTGCTCACAGTATCAACACATGTTAAAAACACACCGGAAACCTGGTTTATGGCAAAGTTTTAACATCTGTTGTTCTTAAAATACTTAAATACGGATTTCTGGCAACTTTTAAACATTGCTGTTGCTAAAACCAACAAAGAACACTGAAGGAAGTCGGTCACCAGTTTGCAGGGGGACCAGTTAATCCGTCACACCGGAGGACGGTCTGCGGAGCTCCGGCGGAGTTTTCCTTCCAAGCTCAACAAAACCACGGCAGAGTGTGAGGTACGGGCCCAAAGCTCTCCGGATAAAAGCCTTTTCTACTAACCGAACGAAAGAGTGCAGGTTCGAAGACCGTCCGCGGTTCGTTTCTCGGTGAACGCGGAGCCTTCCTTTGTTTGTGTGAGCGAGCTTTAAAAGTCTCCGTCCAGAGTTCAGCGAGCGGAAAAACTTACTTATTATAGTCCCAAACCCCGCTGTGTGGCCCGTGGAGCCAACACACACACACACACACACACACACACACACACACACACACACACACACACACACACACAGGGACTCGAACCCGCGACCTTCTGAAACACTGAAGAGGCTTTAATTGACCTTTAAATGGAACTGAAGAAACCTGATGCAGAGGCTGCACGAGATCAGTGAAACATCCACCCACACACACACACACACACACCCACACACACACACACACACACACACACACACACACACACACACACACACACACACACACACACACACACACACACACACACACACACACACACACACACGGTGATGGTGCTGTGTGTCGGCAGGTGGAGCAGCAGCGGTGATGGTGCAGCAGGGTGGGGCCGGTGGGGGCTGCAGCCCTGCAGGTGGATGATCGGCGCCGCCGGCGGTCAGGATGCACATCGCCTCCGTGGGCGTCACCAAGTCCTGCTTCCTGTTGTCCCTGGCGTCCTGCGGCCTCCTCCTCCTGCTGATCCCCGCCCTCCAGCCCCCGGCACGCCAGGCGGAGCTCCCCCAGCCCCGCCGCCACGCCGCGCCCCCCCACACGCCGGAGCTTCGCAGACCCGCTAACCGCACCCTGTCCGGAGGAGACGCTCCGCCCCAACGCGCCGGGCCCCGGGAGCAGCTGGAGGGCCGGGACCTGTTTATCGCGGTGAAGACCACCAGGAAGTACCACAAGTCCCGGCTGGAGCTGCTGATCCAGACCTGGGTGTCCCGGGCCAAGGAGCAGGTGAGCAGGGCGGTAGTTTGAATCCACATTGAGTTGGACTCCCAGGGGGTTTTCAGTTCTCTCAGGGGGGGCAGAGGTCTTCGGGTGTGACGGGGGTCTGACGGTGTGTCCCGGTCTGTTCCAGACCTACATATTCACCGACGGGGACGACCAGGAGCTGCGCCTGAGAACCGGTGGGTGGAGGAGGGACCGCGATCGGCTCCACTGTCATTAAACTGCCAAGAATACAAAGTTTTATTTTGAAAGACTTTCCCTTGATGACATCATGAGGGGAAATAGCTCCTCCCCTTAGAGGCGGAGCTTCACCCTGATGAATAAATCCACTGTCAACTCCAGCATATCATACGATACGCTGGAGTTGATGCGTGGGTAGATGATTGAGTGTGTGTGTGTGTGTGTGTGTGTGTATCCAGGAGTGAACATCATCAACACCAACTGCTCGGCCGCTCACACCCGCCAGGCGCTGTGCTGCAAGATGTCGGTGGAGTACGACAAGTTCATCGAGTCGCAGAGGAAGTGAGTGGCGCTGGCGGGACAAGCGGGGCGGACGGCGGGCGGTCGCTGACCGTGTGTGTGTGTGTGTGTGTGTGTGTGTGTGTGTGTGTGTGTGTGTGTGTGTGTGCGCGTGCGGTGCAGGTGGTTCTGCCACGTGGACGATGATAACTACGTGGTCCTGCCCAGCCTGCTGCGCCTGCTGTCCTCCTACCACCACAGCCAGGACGTGTACCTGGGCCGGCCCAGCCTGGACCACCCTATCGAGGCGGCGGAGCGGGTGAAGAGCGACGGCTCGGTCAGTCCGCCACGCCCCCTGACCTCCGACCCCGCCCCCCCGTCTGGGACTGATGCGGTCTCTGGTTCTGTCCAGGTGTCGGTCCGGTTCTGGTTCGCCACGGGCGGAGCCGGGTTCTGCATCAGCCGCGGTCTGGCACTGAAGATGAGCCCGTGGGCCAGGTACTGCTCCTCCTCCTGGTCCCCCCGGTCCCCCCCCTCAGACCGTGACCCCCCCTCTTGTGTGTCAGTCTGGGGAACTTCATCAGCACGGCGGAGAAGCTCCGCCTCCCGGACGACTGCACGGTGGGCTACATCATCGAGGCGCTGCTGGAGGTCCCGCTGACGCACACACACCTGTTCCACTCCCACCTGGAGAACCTGCAGAAGCTGCCGGCAGACGGCGTGCTGCAGCAGGTGAGCCCCGGTCCCACCGGGACCCGGTCCGGCCCGGCCCGGCCCGGCCCGGCTCCTCGCTGACGCTCTGCTCCAATCAGGTGACTCTCAGCTACGGAGGCTTCGACAACAGGAGGAACGTGGTGAACCTGCAGGGGGCGTTCTCCCTGACCGAGGACCCCACCAGGTACCGCTGCACCCACACCCGGGGGGGTAGAACCCCTCAGACTGCAGCCAGGCCCGTCTGACGCGCCGTCCCTCTGTCCTGCAGGTTCAGGAGCGTCCACTGCCTGCTGTATCCCCACACCGAGTGGTGTCCTCAGTCCAGAGCGCCGTCCGGGCCCTGAGGACGCCGTCTGGAGAGCCTGGTGATGAGGACGTGTCTCTGATGGTCCACGTTCTCCTGACTGAAGTGGACGTGTCACTGCTGGACACAGAGACGAGTGACGCTGTGGGCGGGGCTTCAGTGAGGCCTGCTTCCTGCTTCCTGGAGTCTTTGATCTGGATCAGATGATCGGATCAGTTCCAGTCTGATCTGGACCTCGGTGTTATTAGAAACGCTCCGTCTCCGTGGAAACGGGTAAAGTCAGACTTTGTGGAAACACTCGGTGCGTCTCCGTCCGTCCCCTCCAGAGGGCGGAGACCAGCTGCTGCGACTCAGCGGCTCCCTCTAGTGGCTCGGTGTTTTCAGCGTTCCTGTCGTCCAGCCCTGAAACCCCGTCTCCTGAAGCGCGGCGTCAGCAGGACGGAGACGTCCTCCAACAATCAACCTTTGAACTCAGAACCGACTGAAAGCTGCTGAATGGACGGCGTGTCTCCGTCAGTCTCACCAAAGACCAGGATCCTGGAGTCCTGCAGTCCTGCTGCGGGTCAGTGGAGCGCTCTGGAAACCGTTCTTCTTCTGCTGTTTCTACGACAATAAAAACCTCTGAAAACACCGTCTGCTGCGTCTCTCTCTCTCTCTCTCTCACACACACACACACACGCATGTACACAGATCAGCTGATCCTGCTGGTTCCGGTTTGACTCTGTTTGGCAGAAGTTGAACATTAAATACAGGATTTATTGAGCAGCGATAAGAACAGCCACCAGCTTCAGATCGCGGCGGTCAGAGACGATTCCAGGTGTAATGAAGAGAAAGTCTCGTCTCGGGAAGACGCTCCGCCGTCTGGACTCCAGATTACTGTCAGTGGTGCGGAGGCGGGTGGAGCCCCTCCCCCTCCACCCGTCCTCACTCCGAGCCTCCGCCCGTCCGCCGCTGGAGCCTCTTCAGCAGGAAGACCAGAGCCTGAGCGGCGAAGGGCCAGAGCAGCAGGAGCAGCAGGGTGGAGGAGGACACGTCCAGGGACCACCAGCTGTCCTGGGGGCGGAGACAGACGGTCAGCGTCTCATGACGGACTCGTTCTGCTGACGGAGCTGACGGAGCGGTACCTGCTGAGGAGCTGCACACTGCCCACAGCGTCTCCAGTCTGAGGCCTGCGCCTGGAACACACACACACACAGTGAGGCAGTGCCCCGCCCCCGCCCGGGTGCAGCCCCGCCCCCGCCCCCCCGGCAGCCTCACCTGGGCGGCGGCCAGCCTCTCCACGGCCTCCAGCCGCTCCATCACGCTCCTCATGTCCTCCCGGAGCCGCCGGAGAGCCAGGACGATCTGCTGCTGCAGGCGGGCGTCGTGCGGCTCCGCCCCGTCGCCTCCGCCCGGCCCCGCCCCGCCGCCGGCCCCCGGGGACCGCCGCCCGGGCCCGGGCCCGCCCTGTGGGACTCCGCCTGAGGGGGGGACGGGCGGAGACGTGAGCGGGCGGGGGGTCGCGGCTCGTGCGGTCGGAGCGGCGCTCACCTTCTCTCCAGCCGTGCCGGGGAGCCTCGCGCCCCGGGTCCCGGTCCGAGTCCCGGGCTCTCCTGTGGGGCCCGCGGCCCCGCCCGTCCTCCGCCCCTTCCCCTCCGTGGCCCGCCCCCGCCTGCCGGCCCCCGTGGCGGACGCCGTTGGTGTGCGGGTCGGACGCCTCCGCCGCGCTCAGCTGCTCCACCGAGTCGCAGAACACCTCGCTCTCCGAGTCGCTGGTCAGCGCCACGCCCTCCGCCACCCGGGGGTCTGCGGGGGGGGGGGCGCCGCTCCGGTAAACTGCTTCAGCACCGAACTCCAGACGGACGGAAGGTTCAGATCTCACCGTGAGAGCTGCTGGTCACATGACCACAGGACGCCACTTCCTGTTCCACACCAGGTCCAACGGGCGGGTCGAGGACATCCTGGTCTTCACCACAACTCTTCATCTCTGAACACACACACACACACACACAGTGTGTTGGTACGAGGAGGACAGAGGACGGCTGGGATGCAGGGGATGACCTCTGACCTCTGAGACTGAGCAGCTCCGGCGGCGGCCTCGGCATGTCGTGGATCACCTGGTACAGCGGCTCGAAGTGTGTGAAGAGGGAGGCCGTCTTCTCGTTCATGGGCATGGTGTCGATGACCTGCAGGGGACCCGAGTAATCCATTACTCTAACAAGTGTTGAGTTGGATATCGAGTTACTTAAGAAACAGGCAACAGTTTGTACAGATGGGGAATCATAAATCAAAACTGATGAATATTACATGTGGGGTACCGCAGGGGTCAGTATTAGGACCAAAATTATTCATAATGTATATTAATGACATATGTAGTGTATCTAAATTATTGAAATTTATTCTGTTTGCGGACGACACAAATGTTTTTTGTTCCGGTGAGAATTTGCAGCAGATTTTGGAGACCATCACAACAGAAATGAATAAATTAAAACTATGGTTTGATAAAAATAAATTATCATTAAATCTAAGTAAAACAAAGATCATGCTGTTTGGGAGAGACAGAATGGATTGTAATGTGGAACTTAAAATAGATGATAACAAAATAGAGAGAGTAAGTGAAATTAAATTTCTTGGCGTGATTCTGGACAACAAAATCTGCTGGAAACCTCATGTGAGCTACATACGAGCAAAACTGGCAAAATGCACATCAATACTGTGGAAAACTAAACATATCCTGGACATTAAGTCACTGCACACCTTATATTGCGCACTTTTTTTGCCATATCTGTCTTATTGTGTTGAGGTCTGGGGAAACAGCTACAGAGCCACTCTACAGCCGATATGCACGATACAGAAAAGAGCAATAAGGATAATAAACAATGCAGGATACACAGACCACACTAACCCACTATTCATAAAATCACACTTGTTGAAATTCATGGATCTGGTCAAATTCAAAACAGCACAAATAATGTTCAAAGCAAGAAATAATTTACTGCCAAAAAATATACAGGGGATGTTTGCGGAAAGGGAGGGTGGTTATAATCTAAGAGGAGACCTGAACTATAAAAAACCAAAAGTTCGAACTACACTGAAAAGTATGTGCATGTCAAGCTGTGGAGTGGCTCTGTGGAACAGTCTGGAGACAGAAATAAAACAAAGTAGCAACAGAAATCTGTTTAAAAAAAAGTACAAAAAAACATTTCTTAATAAGTATATGGAGGAGGAAGTCTGGAACTCTGGACGATGATAACAAATGGTGTTGAGTGTTATACATATAGTGGAAACTGATATATTGCTGTTATACTGTAGTTATATTATAATTATTCTGTTATATAGTATATATTTATGGGGATAAGTATATGGTATGTGTGGGTATATATTATGTATTTATAGGGATATCTGCACGGTATATGTATACATATATTATGTGATGTCCTATGATGTATGATTTTAAAACTTGTTAATAGTTAAAAAGGGGTAGGAATCTCTATAAAGTGTTTACTTCTTCCTACTCCTTTTTTCGAACTGTGCTGTTATGTTGATTTTTTTTTTGTTTTGTTTTTTTTTTGTTTGTTTTTTTCTTTTTCTTTGATTTGCATTAACTTTCCTTTTTATCTTTTTTCTTTTTATACATGTTCGAAAAATAAATAAATTCATTCATTCATTCGTGTGTGTGTGTGTGTGTGTGTGTGTGTGTGTGTGTGTGTGTGTGTGTGTCTGTGTGTGTGTGTGTGTGTGTGCGTGCGTGCGTGCGTGCGTGCGTGCGTGTGTGTGTGAGACAGACGGACCTCCTGAGCCACCTTCTTCATCTCATCAACATAAGCAGCCATGGCGCTCTCACTGCTCATCTGTCCCAGCCGGCTCCAGGCGTCCCTGAGACAGGGACAGGGACAGGGACGGGGACAGGGACAGGGACAGGGACAGGGACAGGGACAGGGACAGGGACAGGGACAGGGACAGGGACAGGGACAGGGACGGGGACGGGGACGGGGACAGGGACGGGGACGGGGACAGGGAGACACAGTTGACCCAACCCTGATGTTAAAATGGAAAACTTCTGAAAGCAGAACTGTGAAAACCACTTAAATTAAATCAACTTTCTGTTTCCGGGGAAGATTAAAGCTTTCAGAAACTGCTGCTGCTCATGAGCACTACGGTCGGAGTGAGGGGATGGAACGGGGCGCCGTCTGGACGGCGGTGGAGGACAGGGTTCAGAGGACACTGACCATTTGTAGCGTCCCACCGGGTCCCAGAAGCCGGGTCGAGACACGCTGCACGGTCCACACACCGCCTGCTTGTACAGGCTGTAGAACCGCAGCATCACCTCGTAGGAGGGACGGTACGAGCCTGGGGACGGGGACAGACAGGGGGACAGATGGGGGACAGACAGGATTACACAGAGACAGAAAGTGGAAACAAAGGCACCGTCTCTGACGTGTGTCCCTGTTTCCACCGGGGCCGGCTGACGGGGGACAGGACACACCGTTCTTGGGCAGGTTGTGGATGACGTCCACGGCGGCCTGGAAGCGTCTCTGGTGACTGACCGCCGGCTCGGCCATGGCGGGAACCGGCATGGCCCTCGTCCCGTCTCACCGGGGACGGGGGAGGGGCTGGAGCTGGACGGCGAGACGACGAGTCAAACAGGAGACACGAGACGCCACAGCAGACACCAGCTGGACTGATATATATATAGAGAGAGAAACATCTGGATTCATGAGCTGAATTATGAACAGGTGCAAGGTTCCAGGTCAAACCGTCAGTGTGTGTGTGTGTGTGTGTGTGTGTGTGTGTGTGTGTGTGTGTGTTGGGGTCTCTGGGTTTGTGCTCATGAAGGTTAAGAGGTGACTTGATTTGAAACAGCTGATGATCTTATATTCGTATTTTACTGAAGTATTCATGAACAAATATCTTTCATGAAGGAGTTTGGAATTGTTGCTAGTTTTATAACTTTTTTTAAATCTCACGGACCCCCTGTCCCCCTGTCCCCTGTCCCCTAAGATCCACACAGAACAGAAGGACTGACCCAACAGAACAGCAGGAACCAGAGACCCGAGAGACAAGACCAGAGACAGAGAGACAGAGAGACCAGAGAGACCAGATCAGACCAGACCAGACCAGACCAGAGAGACCAGACCAGACCAGACAAACAGACAGACAGACAGACAGAGCACTGAGGACACACTGAGGAGACACTGAGGACACACTGAGGAGACACAGACCACTGAGGAGGGACAGCCGTCCGGACCGACCTGTCCACCGTCTCCGGCCACACGAACCGCGTCCCTTTACTTCCTGGTTCCGTCACGTGACTACTTGCTAGCCACGCCCCTTCCAGCGCGGTCCACAGCGTTACATATTTATCACGAGACAAACTCGCACATCGGTAAAGATGGACGTCTGAGTGTACAGCAGATATCAGGGACACTGTCCCCCGGAGGAGACACCGGCGGACGCTGGGACCGACCTGTCCGCCGTCTCCGGCCGCTGCAGTTTACTTCCGGTTCACGTCACGTGACGAGCACGACCCTCCAATCACGTCTCACCATAGATGTATAACACTAGATATACATAGAAGTTAACTCAGTTCCGTGTGCGTGCTTGTGCGTGTGCTCCATCCCCAGTAGTTATTGTGTAGATGTACGATGAACCGTTATTCTGCCTCAAAAAAGAAAAGAACAAAACAACCTGTCACATGCTCTGACGTTAAAGAGCTGCTGAATGCCAAACTGCACAGATTATTTACAAAGCAAGAATAAAAGCTCTTCCTGTGAACGTCCAGAACATGTTCGCTCCCTGAAAATGAAGCTGTTCAGGAGGTCATGCAGAGACGTCAACATCCCCACAAGCTGCCAAACAGATGAGTGTAAAGAACACTGAAGGCTTCATTTATGTGACTGAGGAGGTGGAACGGCCCTGGATTGACCTGGATTGACCTGGATTGAGCTGGTTTGAGCTGGTTTGATGTGTTTTTACATGGTTTCATTAATGAAGATAGATTGTGGGTGGGGCCAGTTAAACAAGCTGCTTCTCCCTACTCCCCTCTGAACAACACAACAAACCAGTGTTGTTTTCTTATTTGTCATCCATGTGCTGTTTGTACTATTTGTCATGTGATGAGATAAGTTAAGACGAGATGAGCTGAGATGAGATGATCCTTTGTTTGTCTCTCAGTGGAGAAATTGAGTGTTGTCAGCAGCCGTGCACATGAGGATACAAACATACTGACGAGAAAACTCTACATATAAAAACAGTGCACACATCAGTATAAAAATGCTCTTGAAAAGATGCATAGAATGTAAAAAAATGCATGTTAAAATCATTGCAAGTCCAGATATATGAATGTGAACAGTGGAAATACAGATACATAAATGTCCATTCATGTCCTGATATAAATGGATTTTGGTAAGTTTGAATATGTGTATATATATGAGTTTATATTACACTGTGTTTCCACTGGACACAACGCAAATTTTTTGCGCAGTGAGATTACGTACAGGGTCAATGTAATCACGCGATTGTCAGTCAGTCTTGTGCAGCGAGCGTTTCCAGCGGACATTAGCTCGCCTCTTCATTGCTTGAGCTGAAATAATTGAACTTTTCAAGCGAATTCGCTTGTTGATGCGCCAGGACGGCCTATCAGCGTGGAGGTCGTCACGGACGTGACGGGTTGGAGCGACGTGATGCTGCGGCGAGCGGCGAGGGTTTTTTGCATATTTGTACCAGAGATAAAACTCGAGCGGCTCGCATGGCACGGTTTCATTTGTCGCGCGAATGAATTTGCGTTCACCGCTTCTGGTGGAAACAGCGTTAGAGGGCATTCCAGGCTGCTGGTCTCCTGAGAGCACAGCAGGGGGGCGGAGGGCTCTGAGCTCCCGAGCGTCGGCAGTGTTTCTAACAAATACAGCAGAAATATGGACTCCTTCTGGAAACATGACAAATCTGAATTTCAAATACAAAATAATACTTGAAAGTTTGGTACTTCCTGCCGGAGAGGTCTGGTTCAAGTCCAGACGACGTGGCGTTTGGGTACGAAGCACAGGGTTTTGGTCGCTATCTGAGCTCATCTACTTCATGAAACATTGCGAGTGTCTGGAGAACCTGCAGGAGCTGCTGTTTCTCCTGCCGGAGGCTGAACGGGGCAGCGGACGGTGCCGTCTGACGGCTGGATGAAGGATTCCTGCTCAGCGCAGGGTCCAGGGGTTAGCAGAGGCTCTGGATGAAGGTCACCGGTTGTTTTAAGTGTTTGGCTGTTCATCTCACTTATATAAGTTACACTACCATCAGGGACCACTAGGTGTCGCTGTATGGCCGCACAAAGCTGCTACAGCGCCACAGATAAAAACCTCCAGCACTGCTTTGTTTGACTGACAGAGCGAGAATGTGGAGTAAGAAAAGAAGCCTCGTTTCTGGTCCTTCTTTCTTATTTAATGTCTGAAGAGAAAATATATATCTCAGCTCATCTTGAGCCATATTTACGTCTCTGTTAGGAACCTGGAACACGCCTCAAATTAACCATATATGGAAACAACAAAATATTACATACAATTTATATATAAATGTTGATTTTTTTTTCCCTCCAACCTTTAATAATCAGGTCAAAGAGGATGGAAAAAAGAATGAACATTTTCGGTTCATTGAATGTTGGAGAACCGCGGAAGCAGAACTGCTGCTTGGGATCAGGGAACCAGCAGTTCACTCACAGAAGACCAGCAGCCGCACTCAGCTCAGAGTCTCACCAGGCTTCAGTCAGTGTTTCACTCAGCTGACAGAACCCTGATAGGACAATCAATCAATCAATCAATCAATCGGCTCTTTGAGAACGTCTGAGTATTTAAAGAACACTAGCGCCAGCTGTCTTGCAGAACATTTCACACCACGTGCAGAACGTCTCGTTCTACAGAAGAGGATTAGCGCCACTGGGAAAAAAAAATCTAGAATTCTGACTTTTTCTCAGAATTCTCAGAATTCCGAATTTAAAGTCAGAAGTATGGGTGCCTGCAGGGACCGATTCAGAGGAGCAGCCGCATGCGGACCGAGGATCAGGGACCGTGGAGGACTTCCTGAGGAGGCAGTGTCCTCAGTGGGACAGCAGGAGGTGAGGGGAAACCATGCTGCTGGCAGAAATGTCAAACAGCTGCAGACATAAAGGATGCTAACTCGTTAGCTCCTAGCATGAATGAACAGTGATCCCAGAGTCCTTCATGGTGTTTTCATCTGGTCCGGAGAAGTTAGGGACCTGCTGCTGTGTGGACCAGAACATGGATGTTATCTATGCCACAGGGTCCTTTCTTGAGCTGCAGCTTTAGCTGCCCGCACATGTGCCTGATCAAAAATTGCGTCATTTTATACAACATATCAAAAATCGGCTTTTTAAAAGAAAATAAGGCCGATGGAGAAAAATGTCCAAATATCGGCCCGATGTATCGGTCGACGTCTAGTTTAAAGAACCACTACCGGGTTAAAAGAACCACACCAGGTGTAGACCTATAGCACTATTAGAGATCAAATTGAAAGCACTCTACCCAAAGTGGTCCCAGACCAACCAACCACATCCTCAGATCCGTCAGTAGAACCTGACTCACAACCATCCAGCTTCATCCTGTTGAACTCTGAGCTCCTCATCTAAACCTACAACTTGCACATTAGACCCAATCCCAACCAGACTGTTTAAAGACATTTTCCCCCTGATCAGTACATCAGTATTAGATCAGATCAACTTATCTTCAGTAACAGGCTATGTTCCACAGGCCTTTAAAGTTCTGTTATCAAACCTCTCCTCTAAAGCCCCCCTTGATCCAGGAGTTCTAACCAGTTACAGACCAATGTCCAAGCTTCCCTTTATTTATAAAACCCTAGAGAAAGCTGTTGGAGTCAGCTCTGTGACCATTTATATAACAACGACCTGTTAGAGTCTTTTCAATCAGGTTTCAGAGCTCATCACAGTACAGAGGACTGGTCTCTGTCCTGGTCTCTGTCCTGGTCTCTGTCCTGGGCTCTGTCCTGGTCTCTGTCCTGGTCTCTGTCCTGGGCTCTGTCCTGGTCTCTGTCCTGGTCTCTGTCCTGGGCTCTGTCCTGGGCTCTGTCCTGGTCTCTGTCCTGGGCTCTGTCCTGGTCTTGGTCCTGGTCTCTGTCCTGGTCTTGGTCCTGGTCTCTGTCCTGGTCTCGGTCCTGGTCTCGGTCCTGGTCTCTGTCCTGGTCTTGGTCCTGGTCTCTGTCCTGGTCTCTGTCCTGGTCTCTGTCCTGGTCTCTGTCCTGGTCTCTGTCCTGGGCTCTGTCCTGGTCTCTGTCCTGGGCTCTGTCCTGGGCTCTGTCCTGGGCTCTGTCCTGGTCTCTGTCCTGGGCTCTGTCCTGGTCTTGGTCCTGGTCTCTGTCCTGGTCTTGGTCCTGGTCTCGGTCCTGGTCTCGGTCCTGGTCTCGGTCCTGGTCTCGGTCCTGGTCTTGGTCCTGGTCTTGGTCCTGGTCTCTGTCCTGGTCTCTGTCCTGGTCTCTGTCCTGGTCTCGGTCCTGGTCTCTGTCCTGGTCTCGGTCCTGGTCTCTGTCCTGGTCTCGGTTCTGGTCTCTGTCCTGGTCTCTGTCCTGGTCTCAGTTCTGGTCTCGGTCCTGGTCTCGGTCCTGGTCTCGGTCCTGGTCTCGATCCTGGTCTCTGTCCTGATCTTGGTCCTGGTCTCTGTCCTGGTCTCGGTCCTGGTCTCGGTCCTGGTCTCTGTCCTAGTCTTGGTCCTGGTCTCTGTCCTGGTCTCGGTCCTGGTCTCGGTCCTGGTCTCTGTCCTGGTCTTGGTCCTGGTCTCGGTCCTGGTCTCGGTCCTGGACTCTGTCCTGCTACAGAGACTAGAATATATTAATGGGATTGAAGGTTCAGCATTAAACTGGTTTCCATCATATTTAACAGACAGGTTCCACTTTGTTAATGTTAGTAAGTAAGTAAGTAAGTAAAAGTTTATTTATATAGCACATTTACAAACGGCTTAGCCGTGCCAAAGTGCTTCACACAAGTGCAGAGAATAGAAACAAACAAAAAACGGTGAAAAGACAAAACAGCACAAACAAATTAAAACACATCTCAAACTCGAGCGCCAAGGAAAGACCTAGCTGAAGGCCAAGGCAAAGAGGTGGGTCTTCAGCAGTGATTTAAAAATTCCCACAGACTCGGCCGCACGGATGTGGGGGGGAAGGGAGTTCCACAGCCTCGGGGCAGTAACAGAAAAGGCTCTGTCCCCCCTGGTTTTTAGCCTGGTCCTGGGAATGAAGAGGAGGCGTTGGTCAGCCGACCGTAACGCTCTGGAAGAGTTGAGGGGGCGGAGAAGATCGGTCAGGTAGGGAGGGGCGAGGAGATGAAGAGATTTAAAAACTGTTAAAAGAATTTTGAAATCAATGCGGTGGCGGACGGGGAGCCAGTGAAGGGAAGCGAGAACCGGAGTGATGTGAGCGTGTTTTTTGGTGGAGGTGAGGAGTCGGGCGGCAGAGTTCTGGACGAGCTGCAGGCTCGTGATGGCTAGTGATGACTCTTCAGCTCAGATCAAAGTTAAATATGGAGTTCCACAGGGTTCTGTTCTAGGACCTATACTCTTCACTCTTAAGAGGAACATTACAGTAAAAAAGGGTTAAAAAAAACCTGGTTAAATGTGTTCAAAGGTTCACTATTCTGAGCTGTAGTTAAAACTTCATGAATATATCTAAAGATCTGGTTTTTGCATGTGAAAAGCTTTATGGCTTCAAGTGAACTTGACTTAGTGGAAAGTCACAAAAATGTCTCTTTTGGGCAAAGAGGTTGCAGAACCCTGTTCTACAGGGTGATGGAGGACAAGAACAGCGACGCAGTGAAGGTCGGAGACAACCGGAGACGTTCCCACTCGCTCTGTCGGCCTCCAGAGGAGGGAGGAACCGCCGGCCGTTCACAGAACCGTGAACACAGAAGAATGTGTGACGAGGCCGGTCTGAGAGGAATGAAGCGAGTTTGTGGAATGAGGCTGATTCCTCCCCGAAGCAGATGCAGTTCAAAAGAAGTGTTTTCTGATTGAACCTGTTTCCAAACCAGAATGTCCGTCAGGCCGATGGAGGCCCAGAGCAGTCTGGAGGGAACACGGTGTGAGTTCTTCCTCCTTCTATCGATGAGCCAGACGCTCCTCCGGTTCCTCTCAGGGCGCCTCCGATGTGCCTCACGATAACCTCTTCAGTTTGGCCTTTTTCCAGGTGATAAAGCCGATAATGGAAACATTTACCAATAGATAGCTGATCAGTATCGTAATACGGACCGAAGCTTGATCTCGATTACCAGGCTGGACGGTGAAAGCTGGTCCTCACCATCGTCCGGACCTTCCAGGAGAACCGGCTCCGGCGGCCGAGCGTTCACAGTGACGTGTCTTCCTGTCACTGGCAGCTAACCCTCACCCTGAAGTGCTGAGACGCTGACTTTCACCACAGCAACACTGCTTTGGGTTGTGAATTTCCATGAAAACTCTGAAAGACTCAAAACCACCAGTGAAGAGAGCAGGGGCCAAAGAGAGACAAGGTTCGATCAGCTGAAACTGGCTGAAATACACTGCAGCTGCCGGACCCTGTGGGGGGTCGCTCCATCCAGCTCTCTTCTGCTGAACGCTGGGTTTGAAGCCTTCGAGGTGCTGCTGGGTCTATTGTGAACAGGCTGGTCTGTCATGGAGGAGTGCTGCCTGGCATCATAAGAATCTGTCCAAAAGAAGAGTTCTCCAGCCTGTAGAACATGACAGACCAAGATCTCCAGAGAACAACAGTTTTCAATGACTTCACATTCTCCAGATCAGTCAGACTGCAGATATCAGCAGGAAGTCACTGATACACTGACTCTTCTCTCACGCTTCTAGAACACACCTCCTCCGCAGTCCTCATGGTCCTCTGGACTGAGTGTCTCGGCCTCTTTGCAGGCTGAAGACCACTGCTTTGACCACCACAGGTACGGGTGCGTGGAGAGAGATTCTGCCAAGTCAGGGACTTTATTTAATAAATAGATGAGAATGAAAGAAAAAGAATACTCAGATTACAAAGAGAAAATACCCTGACCCTGATCAGAGCCTTGACCCTGACCGGACTCCCTGTTGACCTTGCTCTGACCCCCTGCTGCCCCTGTCTTGCTCCCCCCTCCTGGTCTCAACCTCCCAGCCTGGTTTCTTTGACTGACATGTTTTTCGCCGGGCGGTGTGAAGGTGTGACGCCCGGGGTGTCCCGGTCACCGTCCCACCGGTTCCTCCTCTCCTGCAGCGCTGACCCAGAATGCTGCCTGTCATAATTACAGTGTGGAAAGTGATCGCTGCGCTCCGATTGGTGGGCCTGCCAGCGCGACCCGCCACACCCCCCCAATATAAACCCGGGGACAGGGGAGCGGCAGAAGCATCGGCGAAGCTCTTTATTCTTCGGAGAGGCGTTTTCAGCGGAGCTGCTCAGCATGCTGAGGGTGAGTCCGGAGCTCCTCCTCCTCGCCGCCAGCATCCTCCCCGGAGAAACGCTTCCAGAGCGCTCCGTCTGCATCCTGCTCACCCCATGTGGAGTTTGCAGTTTTCTTTTGATGTTTTGGCTTTTCGTCCCCGGCAGTCTGACTCCAGTCGTTCCTCCTGACTGACTGCAGATCAGCTGATCTGATCCGACTGAACGAGCCAGATCAGATCAGCTGATCAGACTGAACGACCGAACCTGGGCTCCTGTTTTCAGTTTAAGTTTGAAAGACGAGTTGGAAGAAACTTGGTGGATGTTGTCTTTATCCACTGAGCATAACTTGCTTTAATCTCTACAGTAAAAGACCTGAAGGAATGTGACGAGCTGACATTTCCCCCGCGGCCGGGCCGGAGGCAGCGGAGCAGCCACAAATCATGATGGTCCCTCCGCCGTGCCTCACGCCGGCGCTTTATGCAAATCCTGCAGCAATTAGCGGAACGCTGAAATGTCACTTTTCTGTCGAAAAACACATTCCTGACCAGCGCTCTCTGCACATCAGAGTCATGGGAGGCGTTCACCATGACTCCTGACAACTCTGCTCCTTCTTCACCTCTGAATTTCTCTGACCCTGAACAGAAGCGGTACAGAATCTGAATGACTGAATGAAGAGAGTCTCTTCTTGGACTTCTTGGACTTTCCAGCAGTTTCCCTTCCTGTGACAACATGAACCTTCTTTTTCAGTTGCTGCTGGTCATCCTTCTTAAGTCGCTGCTAACCAACGGAAACAACAACTTCCACCCGCTGGACTGTCAGGACATCTATGAGCACTACAAGAACCGGCCCAGCGCGGTGTACACCATCTATCCCAGTGACATCTGGAATCCCGTCAAGGTACCGCTCCTCCCTCCTCAGCTCCACCTGCACAGGGCAAAACAAGCAACACCGGACAGGCTGAACCGAGCAGACCCAGCAGAACTACAGAGACCAGACTGAACTACAGAGACCAGACTGAACTACAGGGACCGGACTGAACTACAGGGACCGGACTGAACTACAGGGACCGGACTGAACTACAGAGACCAGACTGAACTACAGGGACCGGACTGAACTACAGGGACCAGACTGAACTACAGGGACCGGACTGAACTACAGGGACCGGACTGAACTACAGAGACCAGACTGAACTACAGGGACCGGACTGAACTACAGGGACCGGACTGAACTACAGAGACCAGACTGAACTACAGAGACCAGACTGAACTACAGGGACCGGACTGAACTACAGAGACCAGACTGAACTACAGAGACCAGACTGAACTACAGGGACCGGACTGAACTACAGAGACCAGACTGAACTACAGGGACCGGACTGAACTACAGAGACCGGACTGAACTACAGGGACCGGACTGAACTACAGAGACCGGACTGAACTACAGGGACCGGACTGAACTACAGAGACCGGACTGAACTACAGGGACCGGACTGAACTACAGAGACCAGACTGAACTACAGGGACCGGACTGAACTACAGAGACCAGACTGAACTACAGAGACCAGACTGAACTACAGGGACCGGACTGAACTACAGAGACCGGACTGAACTACAGGGACCGGACTGAACTACAGGGACCGGACTGAACTACAGAGACCGGACTGAACTACAGGGACCGGACTGAACTACAGAGACCGGACTGAACTACAGGGACCGGACTGAACTACAGGGACCGGACTGAACTACAGGGACCGGACTGAACTACAGAGACCGGACTGAACTACAGGGACCGGACTGAACTACAGAGACCAGACTGAACTACAGGGACCGGACTGAACTACAGAGACCAGACTGAACTACAGAGACCAGACTGAACTACAGGGACCGGACTGAACTACAGAGACCGGACTGAACTACAGGGACCGGACTGAACTACAGAGACCAGACTGAACTACAGGGACGGGACTGAACTACAGAGACCAGACTGAACTACAGGGACCGGACTGAACTACAGGGACCGGACTGAACTACAGAGACCGGACTGAACTACAGAGACCAGACTGAGCTACAGAGACCGGACTGAACTACAGAGACCGGACTGAACTACAGAGACCGGACTGAGCTACAGAGACCGGACTGAACTACAGAGACCGGACTGAACTACAGAGACCGGACTGAACTACAGGGACCGGACTGAACTACAGAGACCAGACTGAACTACAGAGACCGGACTGAACTACAGGGACCGGACTGAACTACAGAGACCAGACTGAACTACAGAGACCGGACTGAACTACAGGGACCGGACTGAACTACAGAGACCAGACTGAACTACAGGGACCGGACTGAACTACAGGGACCGGACTGAACTACAGAGACCAGACTGAACTACAGAGACCGGACTGAACAGGGACCGGACTGAACTACAGAGACCAGACTGAACTACAGAGACCAGACTGAGCTACAGAGACCGGACTGAACTACAGAGACCGGACTGAACTACAGAGACCGGACTGAACTACAGAGACCAGACTGAACAGAACAGACCAAACTAAACAGAACAAACTGAACAGAACAGAATGAGCTGAACACATCAATGTGAAACCTTATGTAATCTCACCTCATCTCATCTCATCTCATCTTATCTGGTGTGCAGGTGTACTGTGACATGAAAACAGATGGAGGAACCTGGACAGTAAGATCCTCTTCTGATGACGTTTAAACAAGAGGGCACAGAAGAACTTTGAGTATTTGATGTGTGTCTCTATAAGTGTGTGTGTGTGTGTGTGTGTGTGTGTGTGTGTGTGTGTGTGTGTGTGTGTGTGTGTGTGTGTGTGTGTGTGTGTAGGTAATCCAGAGGAGGATGGATGGCTCCATAAACTTCTACAGACCCTGGGATCAGTACAAGAGAGGCTTTGGAAACGCTGAAGGAGAATACTGGCTGGGTGAGTCAACAGACGGTAACAGCAACAGACTGGGACAAACCGTTACAGACTGTAGCAGTAACACTAACAGACTGTAGCAGTAACACTAACAGACTGTAACTGTAACAGTTACGGTTTGTAACAGACTGTAAGAGTAACAAACAGTAACAGACTAACAGACAGTAACAATAACAGATTGCAACAGTAACTGTCACAGACTGTAACAGGAAAAAACAGTAACAGTTGCAGAATGTAATAGTAACAGACTGTAAGAGTAGCAGACTGTAACTGTAACAGACTGTAACAGTAAGAAACAGTAACAGACTAACAGACAATAACACTAACATACAATAACAGTAACAGACAGTAACAGCAGCAGACTGTAACAGAGACAGTAACAATAACAGTAACAGTCACAGACGGTAGCCGTAACAGACAATAACAGACTGTAACACTAACACGAAGGCCAAAGCCTCCAGTTCCATGGACCCTCTCATCGTGTCTCATCACCAACACATATTAACAGTTTTATCTTCTAATATGGAAAAGCTTTAGAATTGCGGAGGTGGTTCTTTTTCTGCTATCAAACATTCAGATGAAGACGTTTCTCCCCGTTCCTCTGACTGAAGAAGCAGTGAAACGTCTTCCCAAACACAGGAGCAGGTCCAGCAGAGAGCCTGACTCCAGACCCTTCCTGGTCCCCCTGCATGTCCCCCGTCCAGTGTGAGCTGGGACCAGCCTGTGTTCTGCAGCAGGGAAGACACAGTTGAAACTAATTCCACAAAGATGTCAATGAATGTGTGCTCAGGTCTGGACAACATCCACAACTTGACTCGCAAGAAGAAGTACGAGCTCTACGTGGACATGATGGATTTCACCGGACGCAAAGTGCACGCTCGCTACACCACCTTCTCTGTTGGTCCCGGCTGTGTGAAGTACACCCTGAAGGTGTCCGGATTCACCGACGGAGGCGCCGGTGAGTCACGGGATTAGGAACAGCGCTGTGAGAACACGTCCATGAAGACACAAACACAACAGACCAGATCCATTCTAACGTCCTCCAGGTTTGTTCCTGACGGTCAGTGGTGGACCTGGGTTCGTCGGTCAGTGGATATACTCTACACTTTACAGGAATGCTAGGCTAACTCTAAATGCTCTGATCTGTCGTGATATTGAGGCGAAGGCACGAAAATCAAGGGAGACATGAAGACAGCAAAAACGCTGCTGGTGTTCATTCGAGACAATAAAACAACATTTGAAACCGCACCGTTAAAAACACTCAGATTTACTCAGGGTTGATTCTGAGTTAATCAAATGTCTCTTCTTAGCTACGTAAACGTCGCCCAGGCGGTGCTTCCTGATACGCTGCAGCTCTGATTCCTGTCTGTCCGCAGGGGATTCGCTGACGTACCACAACAATCGCAATTTCTCCACCTTTGACAAAGACAGCGACAGTGACAGCAATAACTGTGCCAAGGACCTGCGGGCCGCATTCTGGTACCGGGACTGCTACCAGACCAACCCCAACGGGATCTACGCCTGGGGGCCGCAGCTGGACGGGGTGGTGTGGCACACATGGAAGGGCTCTGACTACTCTCTGAAGGCCTTCAGCATGAAGATCCGCCGCGAAGCAGAATAAAATGTTCCTCGTGAAGATCGAGCCAAACTCTTGTTGTCATTTGCTGTAAAAAAGCAATAAAGTCTGTACAGGTTTTAAAATGATGTGGTACAATAGAACCATGCTTAAAATGATTCAAGGAATTGAACTTCTCCCCATTCTAAGCGCTGTATTCAGCACCGTTTGAAGTTTGTACAGCACTTATTATGCCCAACTAATAATGGAATCATTACAGCCAATCATGGAATCAATTAAAAATCTGTACTTTTTGTTTTTCAAGACTTCTGAATAAATATGGCCATTAAACCTGTTCCTGATGGAAAAATCTTATTATTGGCTGACTTCCACATCAGTACATTCACTGCTGCAGTTGTGACAGGTGTCTTCCAGCGAGATGGCGCCGTTTCGGGGATGCAGCAGCTCTCGGCTCCAGTATCGGTGGTTTTGGTTCAGTGTTGCGTGGTTGCTGCTGTGTGAACAGTATGAGGCTCTCCGACACCCGAGCCCAGCTGTAGATGTAGGAGTTCCGTGTCACAGGGCGGTAACGGCAGAGTTTCCAGGGTCCCGGGACATCCCAGAGGACATTGCCAGAACGCCGGGCTTTCTCTGGCTCGACCTCGCACTGGTGGGCCGGTGCCACCGGAGGAGGAACCCAGTGTGGTGTTCTATATCCATCCCACCTGATGCTAATGCTAGCTTAGCCCTCTGGCTCTGGGGCCTCAGTCTCTCGTCTATAGTCTTTTCCTTGGTCTTTAGTCTAGACTTTAGTCTTGTCCCTAGCCTCTAATCTTGTCCTTTTTGTAGCTTTCCTAGTTCTGAGTTTGCGAAACATCAGCAAACATCATGAGCAGCTCACCAACGAAGGTGAACGCATGACTCGTGGATGAAGGGAACAGCTTCTTCAAGTCATGGCTATCAGCCACACTTTACACACTGCGTAGACCAGCTGACCAGTTCTGGCTGGGATCTTCAGTGGATCCCTGTCACTGGCTGAAGTACCGCCCCGTCTATAGACTGCCACCATCGTCCCGGTGAAGACGGCAGCCATTAAAGGCCTCAGAGACTACAGACCGGTGGCGCTGGTGTCCGGTGATGAGGTGCCTCGAAGGCCGGTCCTCCAGCACTTTAAAGCATATCTCCTGGGGAACCTTGACCGATACCAGCCTGACTATGGGTCAAACAGGTCCACAGAGGATGCCATCAACACACACTCTTCACACAGTCCTGAACCACCCAGAGGTCCAGGGGGTCAAAGCCAGGATGCTGTTCATTTACTGCAGCTCGGCGTTCAACGCCACAGGCCCTGACCCCCTGCTGGAGGAGCTGCTGGACCTGGAGTCAGACCTGCTGATGTCCTGGACAACAACATCCTGACCAGCTTCCTGTTAACAGGAAGAAGCCTGCAGGACCAGAGTCAGAGGAGACTTCCTGCAGGACCAGAGTCAGAGGAGACTTCCTGCAGAACCAGACCTGGTTTTGGGTGCTACCATTGCTGTGACACATTAATTCATTCACTAATTCATGGGGTCACTGGCGGTCAGCGTGTCACATCGTGAAGCACCATTACCCCAATTACAGGGAACAAAAGCTCCGCTCCCATCAGTCACCTGACTTCATGGATGAGAGGAGGAGACCTGAAGGCCTCCTGTAATCCCGCCTAATCTGCTGTGAAGCTCTCAGATTAACAGGACGACGGCCTGGCTTCAGAATAACAGGACTGCACTCTGTGTGTGTGTGTGTGTGTGTGTGTGTGTGTGTGTGTGTGTGTGTGTTTTAGCTCTTATTTTGAAAAGCAACAGGAAGCCCTCCCGTGACGCGGTGACGTCAGCTTGACGGACGCAGCTCGCGCTTCATAAATAAAAGCTCCGGTGCGGCTCCTCTCCGCCCAGACGGAGGACCAGGTCCCGGTGGAGGTCCCAGTTCAGTCCTGGTCCATTCCCGGTCTATTCCCGGTTTAGTCCCGGTAGAGGTCCCGGTCCAGTCCCGGTCCAGTCCCGGTCCAGTCCCTGTGGAAGAGCCCGTCCCCTGCCCATCATGCTGGGCAGCAGGAAGAAAGAAGCCCCCCGGGGGAAGAACGGAGCCGGGACGTCCGAGCTGAAGGCCATCGACCCTCTGAGGAACCTGGGTGAGAGTCTGTCCCCCCGCCGCTCGGACCCGGGAGGTCCCGGTACCCCCGGTACCCCGGTACCCCCCACATCAGCATGCTGCCCCCCCAGCGGGTCCTCATCACATCCAGACTCCTCAGCTTCTCCTCCTCTCCTCCTCTCCTCCTCCTCCTTCTCTCCTCCTCTCCTCCTCCTCTCCTCCACTCCTCTCCTCTTCTTCCTCCTCCTCCTCTCCTCCTCTCCTCCTCCTCCTCTCCTCTCCTCCTCCTCTCCTCTTCTTCTTCTCCTCTCCTCCTCCTCTTCTCCTCCTCTCCTCCTCCTCCTCCTCTCCTCTTCTCCTCCTCTCCTCCTCTTCTCCTCTTCTCCTCCTCTCCTCCTCCTCTCCTCCTCCTCTTCTCTCCTCCTCCTCCTCCTCTCCTCCTCCTCCTCCTCTCCTCCTCCTCCTCAGGATACATCAGTCTCTGGTTAAACTGGTAATAATCACAGAATTCGGCCTTCATGTCTGATTTTCTCATAGAATCTTTTATTCTGTAGATGCTCTGTGTCTCTATAATTAGTCAGTGAAAAAAAACCTGAATTCTGTGTTTTGATCTCACTTGAGAAAAATAAATAAGAGTTTTGATCTGAAAGAAAAAAAAATTCTGAATGAAGCGTTTATTTAAGTTAATTTCCCCGGTGGTCCTGGCCCTGGTGGTCCTAGTCCTGGCCCTGGTGGTCCTGCTCCTCTGATAGGCCCCAAGTAGCACAATGAAGAGGGTCCAGGTGGACCAGAGGACCACCCCCCTTTGGAGGGACCCTCTGTTGTCCTGAACCCCAGCAGCTCAGAGTCCTACTGGTCTGTCCTGGTCTTCCTCCAGAACTGGATCCGGACCACAGCGTTGACATGTTTATTTGTGGCGGGGAGATAAGGGGGCTGCTGGACATAACTCAGATTCCTCACATCAGGCTGGACGGACATCGGTCCGGAGCGGGGACAGTGGACACACTTTGGAGACAAACATGAGAGACAAGTTTGGTTGTTCGACCGCGGCCCAGAAACACCACCGAAGAAGTCAGAAGCACAGAAATGGAGGACAAATGTCCACAGACAGGGTTGTCTCCAGCGTTCAGTCACAGCGGTGCCGAGAGAAAGCCCACTGTGAGGATCAGCTCTCTCTGATCTGATCCGGTCCTGAAGGCTCCGGCTGGGCGGGTCGTGGAGCTAACGACGCTCGGCAGCAGGAAGCCGCTCCGCTGGAGCCGCTCCAGGTTTTCCTAGTGTCTGGAGACCAGGAACCCCTCTGGAGGGGATCAAAGCGGTTCCACATGGCTCCACGTCTCCGCCGCCACCCTGCTCTCTGCTCTGCGCCTCCTCTGTCATTTGGAACCGCAGCCCAGAATATCCTCCGGCGGCGGCCTCTCATCAGCCGCTGTGGTTAGAGGAGGTCCAGCCCAGACCCGCCCAGAGCTCCGGGGACCGGGTCCATCCCTGCTGCCCAGAACAGAGGCCAGAACTCAACCGGAACCACTGAATCAGTGTCTGAGGAGGCTCCCGGTCCTGAAGCTCGGTCTGGAAGGAGGACGTCGCCGTGGAGACAGACTACAGGGCTGAAAGCCTCTCATCTGGACCTCAGTCCTCACGTCATCTGCTGCACGGCCGCAATTTAGGAGCTCAGAACCAAACCCTGGTTCATCCTGCAGCTAAATGCTGACTGGCTTTAACTGATCCAGCTGTCCCCAGAGGACTGCCTAACCTAGGACCAGGGCCAGGACCAGGGCCAGGACCAGGACCAGGACCAGGACCAGGGCCAGGACCAGGACCAGGACCAGGACCAGGACCAGGACCAGGGCCACATCTCGTCTCTCTAGTGCTGCTGTAGATCAGTGGTGACCAGAGTCTCTTCCTGGGTTTCCGGGAACCTCTCAGGGCGTCCAGATGTTTTTTTTTGGTGGTGTAAAAAATACATTTCTCTTTTCCCTCACACTTCAGGTTCGTTATATTTATACGGTCTCTGGGTCTTGCAGGAGTCCAGGACGACGAGGACGTGAAGCGGATGCTGCAGGGCTCCAGCATGGTGAAGGTACGGCCGATCCGGAACCGGGTGTTCCTGCGGGGCGGGTTCTGACGGCTGCCGGTCTGACGGGGTCTAGGTCCGGTCGCCTCGCTGGCAGAAGAGACGGACGCTGAGGCTGCTGGAGGACGGCGTCACCGTCTGGTGTCAGTCCCACAAGACGTCCAGCCGGGCCAAAGAGCAGCAGTCCTGTAAGTCTGGTGGGGACCGGCGGAACCCGGCCGGGACCGGATCAGAACCGTCTGATGACACTGGAACTGCTGTTATGTGTGTTTTTGATTTTTAAGTGAACTGTGTCCTTCTGGACGCTTCTTTTCAGAAGTGTTTACCCAGATTACCCCGATGCCCCAGAGCAAGGCAGGTTTGTGGTCTGTAGGATGAAACCAGACTTCAGGAGCGCCATCCTCTGGTGGCTGAAGTCTGTTTGCAGCTGGTAGAAACAGCGACAGGCTGTGGCAGTGCAGCGAGTCTAATCCCATCAGTTTAATCCCAGCCGCTCTCTCTCTGGATGGATGAATCAGCTGTGAACCAGGACCAGAACCAGGACCCCACCCCGGGTCTGAGCCCCACCCTCTCATTATCCTCCACCCTCCAGCTGATGATACCTTCCATGAGGGTGTGTCAGCTGAAGCCTTCTATTTCCAGCCCAGACTCAGATTACAGGCCTGAGGCGGGCGATCCACTGCACCACTGCAGCACAGGCTCCAGGCCTGAGGCGGGCGATCCACTGCACCACTGCAGCACAGGCTCCAGGCCTGAGGCCACCGATCCACTGCACCGTCTTTTATGTGCTCCACCTGGTGGAGCTGACTTCTCCACTCCCCTTTCCGTCCACAGTCTCCGTCACGGAGGTGGAGTGCGTCCGCCGGGGCTGCCAGTCGGAGGCGCTGAGGCGGATGTCGGGCTCGCCGATGGAGGCCCGCTGCCTGACGGTGGTCTTCAAGGGGAGCCGGAGGAGTCTGGACCTGCTGTGCCAGAGCCCGGAGGAGGCGGAGCAGTGGAGCCGGGGAATCCGGACCCTGCAGGACCGGGTCAGCAACATGAGCCACAAGGACAAGCTGAACCAATATCCTCCACCTCCACTTCCCTCCTCCACCCCCTCCATCTGCCCCCTCCACACCTCCATCTCCCTCCATCACCCTTCCACCTCTACATCCCATCCACCCCCTCCACCTTCCCCGCTTCCTCCATTCTTCTCCATAGACCTCTGTGTTAGTGTTAGCATCCTGAGTCGACCTCTGGGTTAGCGGTGAACAGTTAGCGTTCTGTGTAGACCTCTAAGCTAGCTGTTAGCGTCCTGTCTAGACCTGTAGCGGTTAGCGGTTAGCATCCTGTGTAGACCTCCACCATCGGGTTCTGCTGGTCCTTGACCGTCTTGCTGTCACCTGGATCCATTCCTTCCTGAGCCGGGCCGACCAGAACCACGACGACAAGATGAGCTACGACGAGGTGACGACGCTGCTGCAGATGATCAACATCGACCTGAGCGAGCAGTACGCCCGGAGCCTCTTCCAGGTCAGACACGCCTCCAGAGAGTGTGTGTTCAGGCAGGCCTCCAGAGGAGTGTGTGTTCAGGCAGACCTCCAGAGAGTGTGTGTTCGGGCAGACCTCCAGAGAGTGTGTGTTCAGGCAGACCTCCAGAGAGTGTATGTTCAGGCAGGCCTCCAGAGGAGTGTGTGTTCAGGCAGACCTCCAGAGAGTGTGTGTTCAAGCAGACCTCCAGAGAGTGTGTGTTCAGGCAGACCTCCAGAGAGTGTGTGTTCAGGCGGACCTCCAGAGAGTGTGTGTTCGGGCAGACCTCCAGAGAGTGTGTGTTCAGGCAGACCTCCAGAGAGTGTGTGTTCAGGCAGACCTCCAGAAAGTGTGTGTTCGGGCAGACCTCCAGAGAGTGTGTGTTCAGGCGGACCTCCAGAGAGTGTGTGTTCAGGCGAACCTCCAGAGAGTGTGTGTTCGGGCAGACCTCCAGAGAGTGTGTGTTCAGGCAGACCTCCAGAGAGTGTGTGTTCGGGCAGACCTCCAGAGAGTGTGTGTTCAGGCAGACCTCCAGAGGAGTGTATGTTCAGGCAGGCCTCCAGAGAGTGTGTGTTCAGGCAGACCTCCAGAGAGTGTGTGTTCAGGCAGACCTCCAGAGAGTGTGTCTTCAGGCAGACCTTCAGAGAGTGTGTGTTCAGGCAGACCTTCAGAGGAGGTGTGTTCAGGCAGACCTCCAGAGAGTGTGTGTTCAGGCAGACCTCCAGAGAGTGTGTGTTCGGGCAGACCTCCAGAGAGTGTGTGTTCAGGCAGACCTCCAGAGAGTGTGTGTTCAGGCAGACCTTCAGAGGAGGTGTGTTCAGGCAGACCTCCAGAGAGTGTGTGTTCAGGCAGACCTCCAGAGAGTGTGTGTTCAGGCAGACCTCCAGAGAGTGTTTTCAGGCAGACCTCCAGAGAGTGTGTGTTCAGGCAGGCCTTCAGAGGAGTGTGTGTTCAGGCAGACCTCCAGAGAGTGTGTGTTCAGGCAGACCTTCAGAGAGTGTGTGTTCAGGCAGACCTCCAGAGGAGTGTGTGTTCAGGCAGGCCTCGAGAGAGTGTGTCTTCAGGCAGACCTTCAGAGAGTGTGTGTTCAGGCAGACCTCCAGAGAGTGTGTGTTCAGGCAGACCTTCAGAGAGTGTGTGTTCAGGCAGACCTCCAGAGAGTGTGTGTTCAGGCAGACCTCCAGAGGAGTGTGTGTTCAGGCAGGCCTCGAGAGAGTGTGTCTTCAGGCAGACCTTCAGAGAGTGTGTGTTCAGGCAGACCTCCAGAGGAGTGTGTGTTCAGGCAGGCCTCCAGAGAGTGTGTGTTCAGGCAGACCTTCAGAGGAGGTGTGTTCAGGCAGACCTCCAGAGAGTGTGTGTTCAGGCAGACCTCCAGAGAGTGTGTGTTCAGGCAGACCTCCAGAGAGTGTTTTCAGGCAGACCTCCAGAGAGTGTGTGTTCAGGCAGGCCTTCAGAGGAGTGTGTGTTCAGGCAGACCTCCAGAGGAGTGTGTGTTCAGGCAGGCCTTCAGAGGAGTGTGTGTTCAGGCAGACCTCCAGAGAGTGTGTGTTCAGGCAGACCTTCAGAGAGTGTGTGTTCAGGCAGATCTCCAGAGGAGTGTGTGTTCAGGCAGACCTCCAGATAGTGTGTGTTCAGGCAGACCTTCAGAGAGTGTGTGTTCAGGCAGACCTCCAGACTGTGTGTTCAGGCAGACCTCCAGAGAGTGTGTGTTCAGGCAGACCTCCAGAGAGTGTCTGTTCAGGCAGACCTCCAGATAGTATGTGTTCAGGCAGACCTTCAGAGAGTGTGTGTTCAGGCAGACCTCCAGACTGTGTGTTCAGGCAGACCTCCAGAGAGTGTGTGTTCAGGCAGACCTCCAGAGGAGTGTGTGTTCAGGCAGGCCTCGAGAGAGTGTGTCTTCAGGCAGACCTTCAGAGAGTGTGTGCTCAGGCAGACCTCCAGAGGAGTGTGTGTTCAGGCAGGCCTCCAGAGAGTGTGTGTTCAGGCAGACCTTCAGAGGAGGTGTGTTCAGGCAGACCTCCAGAGAGTGTGTGTTCAGGCAGACCTCCAGAGAGTGTGTGTTCAGGCAGACCTCCAGAGAGTGTGTTCAGGCAGACCTCCAGAGGAGTGTGTGTTCAGGCAGACCTTCAGAGAGAGTGTGTTCAGGCAGGCCTCCAGAGAGTGTGTGTTCAGCGTGTGTGTCTCTCAGAAGTGTGACCGTTCGGGCGACGGGCGTCTGGACCACGGGGAGATCGAGGAGTTCTGCCGGGAGCTGCTGAGGAGACCCGAGCTGGACGCCGTCTTCCTGCGGTACTCAGCTAACGGCTGCGTTCTGTCCACCGCCGACCTGATGGAGTTCCTCAGGGAGCAGAACGAGGACGCCTCGCTCGTCCACGCCCAGAGTCTCATACTCACCTACGAACTCAACCAGTGGGGTAGGAACAGGCCGCCACGGCGGTCCAGGTCTTCAGAGACTTCTTATTTCCGTGGGTTGTTGACGGTCCAGATGTTCGGGACCAGACAGATGTTTGTGTTGTCTGCTGCTGGATTACCCGGTCCTGATCGCTACACCCGCCCCCCGTACAGCTCAGAAGAACCACTTCATGACCCCCAACGGGTTCACCATGTACATGCTGTCCAAGGAGAACTGTGTCCTGGACCCGGACCACGCCCGAGTCCAGCAGGACATGAGGAGGCCGCTGTCCCACTACTTCATCTCCTCGTCCCACAACACCTACCTCACCAAGGACCAGCTGACCGGGGACAGCAGCGTGGAGCCCTACATCCGGTGAGTCCAGTCCAGACTGGTCTGAGGCTAGTCAGAGTCCTTGCTGTGGTCCTGATGGTCTAGCTGTGGTCCTGTTGTCTTGCTGTGGTCCTGATGGTCTTGATCTGGTCCTCAGGGCCCTGAACGGGGGCTGCCGCTGTGTGGAGCTGGACTGTTGGGATGGAGATAAAGGAGAACCGGTCATCTACCACGGACACACCCTGACCTCCAAGGTTCCGTTTGTGGACGTGGTCCAGACCATCAATGAGTTCGCTTTCAAGGTGAGGAACCCAGACCTGCAGGTCCTCCTCCAGCAGTCCAGACCCCTCAAAACCTCTCTGATTGTTGACTAGCCTGCTGAATCTCTGCTAGACGTGAGTCTTTGTGGCGTTCTCTGATCCGGAGAACACAGGTCTTCAGTAGAACCGTTCCAGGTCTTCCTCTGGAATCAGGAGGAGTCCTCTGTGATCTTCAGGTTTACTGGATCCAGCAGACCTCAGGAACATGGTGTTGTTGACTCGCAGCTCTTCTGATTTGTTGGAACCTCTCAGTGTTTTCCACCTGTCTGAACGGAGGACCATGTCTCTGGACCGCAGGTCTCACCTGAGCCTCCTCAGAACAGGAAGAGGAGGAAGCTTTAGTAAGTCCTGGTGCTGTTGGGTGCAGAAGGTCTCTTATTGTGGTGGTTTCGGCTCTTCTGTCAAACACTCGCTCCTCCCTCTGCTCTGCTTCGGGTTCTGCTGTGGGAACTCTGCTTCTCTGTTCGATAAGAGAACCTCGACTGGAGCGTTTCTCATGTTAATGCTTCCTGGAGACTTTTATTGTGGTGGTCTCAGACGGCCTGTTGGACTGTAGAACCTGTCCTGTTGCAGGCCTCGCCGTTCCCCCTCATCCTGTCCCTGGAGAACCACTGCTCCGTGGAGCAGCAGGCCGTCATGGCCCGCCAGCTGCAATGCATCCTGGGGGACAAGCTGCTGTCCCGGCCCCTGGACGGCCTGGACTCCCGCTACCTGCCGTCCCCCGAGGTGAGACGCCAGCACAGAGACACCCTGAAACCTGGTGGAACCAGCCTCGGTACACGCGTGTGTGTGTGTGTGTGTGTGTGTGTGTGTGTGTGTGTGTGTGTGTGTGCGTGTGCGTGTGTGTGAGCAGGACCTTAGAGGTAAGATCCTGGTGAAGGGGAAGAAGCACAGGGTGGAGGAGGAGGACTTGTCCTGCAGCTCCTCGGACCTCAGCTCCTCGGACGAGGAGGCGGGCCGGTCCGACGGGAGGACCAGGAAGAAGAAGGAGGAGGACCAGAAGGTGTGTTTCCAGAGACAGACAGAGGGGGCGCTGCGTCCCCCGCTGCGGACCGCTCAGGGGGTTCAGACAGGGGGTGGGCGATATGCCAAAAATATCATATCACCATTTTTTTAAATCAATATCACGATCACGATTTTATCACGATTCTTTTTTATATTTGCAAGTTTGACCATTTTCCCCCAATGTTAAACATATAAAACGTATAAAATGTATTTAAATATGTGAAACCCTAAAAGAAAAAAAAGACAATTTAATCCAAAGAAACTGGTTCTAATGTAAATAGTACAGTTTTTTTTCTAATCAAAATGTGTAATGAACACAAACATAAAAACTAATTAACAACAATAGAGTGCACTTTTGTAACACGAAAACTAAACACACCAAATAGATTATTAAAAAGGGTCAATAAAAATGCAAATGCAGCTGGTTACCTCTTAAAGGGCAACAATTTAGAAAAGAAACGGTTTAGCTTCAATGTCTATAACCTGAGTGAATAATACTTGAGAAAAATTTTAGTAACACTCTATTTGAAGCCCCCCTGTATAACACATTATAAGTACATTTATAAAGCGTTATAATGCCATTATAACACATGTAGCTATAGTTACAAACATTCATAGATGATCACAATGCCAGGCCCTGACCCTAACCCTAACCCTAACCCCATGCTGTATAGTGAGTTATAAAGCATTGTGATCATGTATGAGTGTTTATAACTACTTACAATGTGTTACACCGGGTGCTTAAAGTAAAGTGTTACCAAATTTTTGTTCAGAGATCAAAGCTTTTATCTCCTTTAAAAATTAAGGTACAAGGTAATGAACAACAATAAAGTGCACTTTTGTAACACAAAAAACTGAACACACCAAATAGCTTTTTAGCAGAGTTTTAATGGGACCCAAGTCTTTAGCAAGGTAATGAGTAACTGCTTCAGTTACCTCTTTCTGGAGGTGTCAACGTTTACAATTTTTTCTACAAGTTTAACCGGGACTTCTCACCGAGGTGCAGAGGTGTCAAGAAAGTACTTTCCCATGCCATGTTTTCCATGTACCCAGTCAGTTCTGGAAGAGCTGGGCTGATTGTGATCACCTGGGCCCAGAACTGTTTGTTGCAGGTGATTCAGATCAGCCCAGCCCTTTGTTAACTGACTGGGCACAACAAAAACATGGCATGGGAAAGTACTTTCTTGCCACCTCTGCCGAGGTGTAACCGGTTACACGAGACGTCATAGATTTATCTTTTTCTACTGCAGTTGCGCTCTATGACCACGAGAGGGCTCTGTCTCCACTGAACTACAGCCCCTCATCATCCCATTAACTCAAAGACGTTCCACTAGTTATCAGACTAAAGGGCCGTTTCAGCTGTTAGCTTGATGATATGTTCACTAAGTGTCTTGTCTCATTTCTTTGATTTGTTGTATATAAAATCCCTCATGCTAGCTTGTGAACCGCTATCAGTAGGTAGCTAGCAAGCTAACGCTAGCTAATCTCTCTGATTTATGAGATCGTCCCGGCGTTATAATGCTTAACGATCTTATATCGTCATTTCGCACACGCCTGTTCAGACTCACCCTGTGGTTCCTGTGTCCTCCAGCCGGCCGTGTCCAAGCTGAGCCCCGAGCTGTCCGACCTGGTGGTCTACACCCGCAGCGTCCCCTTCAGGGGCTTCCAGCAGGCCTCCAGGAGCCCGGCCTCCGACATGTCCTCGTTCTCCGAGAGCGAGGCGCTCCGGCACGCCAAAGACTCCGGTGAGACGTGGAGGCGGGGCGGCCCTGCAGGGGGCGCCGGCGCCTCCCCGCTCACCGGAGTCTCTTTCCTCCCTGCAGGGACGCAGTTTGTCCGTCACAACAGCCAGCACCTGAGCAGGGTCTACCCGTCAGGACAGAGGCTCCAGTCCTCCAACTACAACCCTCAGGACATGTGGAACGCCGGCTGCCAGATCGGTCAGGACGGCAGGCGTCTCCCTCAGTCTGTCCCCATGTCCTCGGTCTTTGTGTCCTGGTCAGACTCGTTATCGCTGCTGTCTTTGTCTCCTCGCAGTCGCCTTGAACTTCCAAACGCCGGGCGAGCCGATGGACCTGAACCAGGGCCGCTTCCTGCAGAACGGCCGGTGCGGATACGTCCTGAAGCCCCCCTTCATGTGCCACCATGAGACCACCTTCAACCCGGAGAACGTGGGCGGCGGGCCCGGACACAAGCCCGCCCTGCTCACAGTCCGGGTACGAGCGACGTGATGAGGGTGGAGACGAGCCGCTGTCTCTGACCCGGCTCTGGACCGGTACCAGTGAGGACCTGTTCTTCTCTCACTGCAGGTCATTTCAGCTCAGCAGCTTCCCAAACCAGAGTGGGACAAACCCTCGTCCATCGTGGACCCTCAGGTCTGGGTGGAGGTCCACGGAGTCCCCATCGACAACAACAAGAAGAAGACCCACCACGTGGACAACAACGGTGCGTCCCTGTCCCTGCCCCCGTTCAGGAAGTCTTCCGCCCCGTGATGTGAGTCTCTGTTTCAGGCTTCAGTCCTCGCTGGGACTGCACCTTCAACTTCACGGTCCACGTCCCGGACCTGGCTCTGGTCCGCTTCATGGTGGAGGACCACGACTACACGTCCAGTAACGACTTCCTGGGACAGTTCACGCTGCCGTTCTGCAGCCTGCGGACCGGTGTGTGAGCCTCTCTGGCTTTCAGGTAGCGGCGTTGTCTCCGTCGGGACGTCTCCTGTCTCCTCACGCCGCCGTGTCCTCTCCGCCGCAGGGTACCGCCACGTCCGCCTGCTGAAGCTGGACGGCTCCAGCATCTCCCCGGCGTCGCTCTTCGTCCACATCAAGATCACAGCCTGCAGCAGCGCTCCGTCCAAGTCCTCCACCGGGTCCCCCGCCAAGGCCACCACCAAGAGACCCTGAGACCCCCGGGGCCGGGGACGGGGCCGGGGCCGGGGCCGGGGCCGGGGCCACTTCAGGTTCTGCTCCAGTCAGGGGCAAAGCCAGTATTCAGTGTTTACAGTCAGGTTCCTCCTGGAGCCGCCATCTTGTTCATGACTCCGCCCACTCTTTGGATTTTCCAGACCTGCCCCTGAGCAGCAGAGTCTCCGGCTGCAGGTTCGAGTCCTTGGGTCTGGACGGAACGTCGAGACCAGACCTTGAGTCCATGTGGTCTGCTCGGGTTTGTTCAGGTTTTCAAACAGACGTCGCACCGCCAGACGACTCTGAACGACCAGGAAAACACATCGATACACGCTCAAAGAATCTAGAAGAGGCCGGCCTGAACCCCCACCTGCTCCACCGCTGTCCTGCTGTTGCTGCTTCAGGTGGAGGTGGAGGTGGAGGTGGAGGTGGACTCGTCCCTCCGGGAGCTCTTTTGACGCCATGACGGCGGACGTGGTCCGTCTGAGACGTGGCAGAGCGTCCAGCAGCTCCTGATCAGTTCCCCCAGGATCAGATCAGCCTGTTTGGTCCATAAAATCAGTGTGATGGACCAGAACTCAGACTGACGACCAGATTCAACCAGATTCAACCAGATTCAACCAGATTCAACTACATTAAACCACATTCAACCACATTCCAGCAGCAGGAGAAGAACCAGACGTCCAAACATGAACTCAAACTGCAACCTGGAGAAAACAGAGGGAAACCCCAGAATCCACCAGCAGAAACATCTTTTTTATTTTACTGTATTTTAACGTGACAGAACAGTCACGCTGTTTGTTTTTAACTGGCTTCAAAGAAGGATTAATACTGAAGAAGCAGAACTTCAAAGGACCTACTGATGAGTGCTAACCTTTAGCTACCGAAAAATGTTAGCATGTAGCATGTAGCATCACTGTTGTGTGAACCCTGAAACTCTTTAGCATGTAGCATGTAGCGCGGCTCAGAGTTCCGTTCAGAGCAGTTAAAGTACTGAGCGACATGGTTGTAACTCTGCTGACGGAGTTTCCATCTTCCTCCTCCTCTTCATCATTCATCAGAACTTTACAGCTTGACTGACTGTAGTGAACCGACGCTGAAACGACAGTGTGACGGGAACAATCCCAGACTTCAGTCTAAAAGACAATCGCAGCATTCAGTGAGTTTCCTGCTCTCTGCTGGAGCCACTTCCACATGGTAGGTGATTTTACACTCAGGTTTAAAATGATATCACCAGAACTGAATCAGTGAAAGGTGAAACTCTGCGTTTTGAGTTAGTACAGCTTGAACACGACTCAGTTGAGGGCTTTTAATTTGAAAAGACAACTCTGATTTCGGGTGTTGCAGAATGAGACGCTGTTTCTCTACTTAACAGGGTTTCAGATGTGATCATATCTGCTTCAGTGTCCTGATTTCTATTGGTTAGGAGCTTCATGGCCACCAGGAGGCACCAGAGAACTTTCTCTTCATTCTCTCAGAGTATTTGACTGTGAGAAACAGAAACTTTATTCAGGGTTTCATTCTTCGACTGAGTGGAAACTAAACGTCACTCAAAGTTTCACACAGTAATAATCATAATAATAATGATGATAAACAGGAAAACCATTTTCTTAAAGGTGCATTAAGGAGTTTACACGTTTTATGTGAAACAGCGCCCCCTGCAGGCCTTGGGCGTAATGCAGCTTAGTGAAACACTGCCTGTGGCTCGCGTGCACGGAAGAGGGGAACTCCGTCTTCGCTCATTTAGTAGCGCTCAAGTAAGATGTAAGTTTCTTCTCCCTGGTGGAGTCTGTGTGGAGCTGCAGTGCTAGAAGCCAGTCTGTTCTGACTTTCTGGAAGATCCTGCTCAGTTGTTGCTCACTAAGCATCTGGCGGAGTAATGGCGGACAAAACGAAACCTAACTAAATCAGGCCAGCCGGAGCGTTCATTATGACATTCTTTTCAAATTCTCCCCCAAAAAATTCTGGTGTCGGACCGGCACTGCAGCTTTCAAGTGACAATTTAGCGCTGTTAGAGGTTCTGGTAATGAATATGTCAGGGCACATTGGACACATCATTAAAAATGTGTAACATATTTATGGTGGAAAATAAGTATTTTTAAAGTTGAAAAACTCCTTAATGCACCTTTAACATGAAAAACAGCCGTCTGTTCTCTGGAGACTCCTGATGTGAAACCAGGAAGACGGTGTGACTGTGTGTGTGTGAGCGGTCGGTCACACACACACACAGTGTTGTGTTCTCAGCGTGTCTCGTTCTCCACCTTCAGAACCTGCTCAGGTGAAAATATGCCCACGTTGTTAAAAGGCCTCGGGCTTTCAGGGGAACGCGTCAGGAGCCTGTTGGCAGACTCTTCCTGACAGCAGGGGTCACTTCCTGTTTCCTGTTCCTCACAGAGGAGCGACTCACTGGTTAGTTCACCAGGAGCTGCTTCCTTCACCTGCTCCGTCTGCTGAAGCCTGGAACACAACTCCTGTCCTCCAGCCGGACCCCCTCTGGGTCTCCAGACCCCCTCTGGCCCTGGTCCTGGTCCTGGTCCTGGTTCTGGTCCTGGTCCTGGTTCTGTGTCGCCGGCTGTTTGAAGTTTGGGCCGATCAGCGGCTCAGACGTGTATCAGTGTTTTTTCTTGTGTTGCCTGCTGTAGTTTCCTTCAGCGTAATATCAGTATCTATATTTATATTTGTATGATATATTCCCTGTAGAAACCCAAAGTCTTGATGCAATAAGAGACCTGCGGCCTTACCGTTAGCTTAGACCATGTGTACTGTGAGCAGACCCGCCTCACGCTTCCCTTCTGTCTGTCTTTTCTTTTTCTTTGTGTTCTCTCGTATTTTAGCTGTGATTCTGTCTCCAAGTCGACTCAGACCGATTTCACCAAACGTCCAGTAAGACGACGCCTTCATTATCTCTGTATAGTCTTTAAGTGAAAACCCTGAAGGTTCAGTGGAAAGAAATGGCTCAATTAATGTTTACAAAACCTGCAAAAGTTCACATTCATGCAGAAAAAGACGTCAGATTTCAACTTGACGTTCCTTCTTTGTTGAAGGTTGTGAAGCTTTCTTCCATGGGACCACTGATGGGCCCTGATGGGCCCGGTTTCTCCCGCCAGCCATATGTTGAACACCCATAGCAGAAATTCATGTTTTGTTGACTCTCTCCTTAAAAACGTCCATCAGGATTTAAAGTCCCAGTGAAAAATAGGGAGTAAAATCTGAATGAAAATGGTGTGAACATTACTGACAGATGTTATTTATGTGAAAAACAAATCAGATGTCGATGCTTGTGTTGTTGAAATGGGATTATATTCCCATAAAAGAAAAACATGTAGCATCGGTATGACAGCTTTACTTTTAAGGATGTGTTATTTACATATTTATCAGAACAGTGTTAATTATGATGAAGCGAAAATGCCGTCCAGTGTGGTGAAACGAGTCTGAACTTACCAAAGTAAAGGATTCATCTTCAAACTGACGTTTCACAGGAAATAAAGACATCAGTGTGAAAGCGCGTCTCACTTCCTGCTGCTTTTTTCAGTCTATCAGTGTTGACCTTAATGCTGCCGTCTAAACTTCCATCCACCAGCCATTCATTCATCTTCAGTTCTGTCCAAACTGAGGACTTCCAGTTGTGTTTTACACTTTGTAACCACCAGAGGGCGCCACCCCGCTGACTGAGCATCAGTCGTGCTGGACTACTTATGGGTTTACTTTATTCCGTCGTGCTTGGATAGGTTCTCCTCTATTTGTGAAGATTTGACCTCATCACGTGACCTCTGCGCCACAGTTCCTCCGCCATATTGGACCGGGCACCTTTTTTTTCCACTTTAACAGTACACTACAATAACTTACTGATAAACAAGGAAGACAGAGTTCTGCTTTTATCTTTATGACACAAATAAGGTAGGAGAATATTACAGTATCCAATGAATAATCAAACATTCAATTAATTTTATCACTTAATTGATAAAAGTTTGTTTTTCGTCAATGTTTAAATACAAAGTTTACTAAAGATTTGGCAGACTTTAGGTACTTTTTCCTCACTTTATTTCATTAGTCTCCACAGTCTCCACATGATTAGTTTTCATATAAGTAATATTATATCCTATTTCACTATTTTATACTGTTATTTTAGAGCGTTCATATTGTTCTATTTTTATTAAAGTCTGCAGGTCAGTGTGTTCCGGTTCGCGTTGCCCGGTCCAACATGGCGGACGCACTGACGCATCACGTCAGTCCGCAGCATGACGTGACGAGGCCATGCGGCTCACGTGTTTTCCTCCCGGTAGTAAACATTACAGCACCGGACCCGGGTCTGAGACGCACTGTGTGTGCAGTGGACTGCCCTGTTACCCCCGCTGAAGCCCCCGGTAGTTAAGATTACAAGACCCGAACCGGACCTGGACCCGACCCGGGACACCGGAGACGAACCGCGTGTGTGTGTGTGTGTGGTGTGTGTGTAGTGGACTGCCAAACTGTTAACCCCAAACAGTCATTATGGCCTGTTCGATTCCCACCGTGGCGGACCTGCTGGCGGAGGCGCGGCTCCTGTTCGGTCAGGTGTTCGGAGGAGACGTCCCGCACGTGGCGGCGTGCGCCCCGGGGAGAGTCAACCTGATCGGGGAGCACACCGACTACAACCAGGGGGTGGTGCTCCCGATGGTGAGTGATCAGTAACGTTCTGATGAGGACCCATCCTCCTGGGAACTCAAACGCTCTGAAGCAGTTTCAGTGTGGACTCGAACCGATGTTCCCCTCACAGTGTCATCGCAGTGCAACGCACTGCTTCCCTCTTGGGTGCGTCTGAGACTTCTTCCTGTTTCCGGCCCCAGGCGTTGCCCCTGGTTACCGTGGTGGTGGGGAGGCGGACCCCGGGCCCGGGCGTTACCGTGGTAACAGGGACGAAGGATGCGGACGAGCCCCACAGGGTGGACCTGGTCCTGCCCCCCGGCGGCGCCCCGCTGCCCCCGGGGTCGCCCCGCTGGGCCAACTACGTGAAGGGCGTGGTGGAACATTACCGAGGTGAGCGGAACGTTCTCTAACATCTGACGCCGTCAGAAGAACTTCTCTTCCTCTAGGGAAGTATCACTGGCCAATCAGAACGCTTCAGCCAATCAGAACGCTTCAGCCAATCAGAACGCTTCGGCCAATCAGAACGCTTCGGCCAATCAGAACGCTTCAGCCAATCAGAACGCTTCGGCCAATCAGAACGCTTCGGCCAATCAGAACGCTTCAGCCAATCAGAACGCTTCAGCCAATCAGAGCTCTGCAGGTAAACAGGAGAATAACTGGAATTCAGAATTACTTAATTCTGAATAAACTGAATCCAAATTAGAAACTGCAGTAACCGCCTGAGGCCACTAGAGGTCACTGTGTGACCTCAGAACCACCGTCACTGTTCCTCAGTGGGACCTGGGAACTGGTCCAGAGGAAACGGGCTGATGTGGTCTCTCCGTCCTCTCAGGTCCGGTCCAGGGCTTCAGAGCGGTGGTGGTCAGCAGCGTGCCGCTGGGCGGAGGTCTGTCCAGCTCCGCCTCTCTGGAGGTGGCCTTCTACACCTTCCTGCAGCAGCTAGAGCCAGGTGAGGTCCACAGTCCTCTATAGAGTCCACTGTCCCCCACCAGAGTCCAGTATCCCCCACCAGAGTCCACCGTCCCCCACCAGAGTCCTCTATCCTTGAGACTTTCAGGGTCCACCATCACTTAAACCTCCTGCGGAGCCCACTTATTACAAGGCCTCTCTCTGGTCCAAGTGTCTCCCTGGTCCCCGGTGTCTCCCTGGTCCCCGGTGTGTCCCTGGTCCCCGGTGTGTCCCTGGTCCCCGGTGTCTCCCTGGTCCCTGGTGTTTCCCTGGTCCCCGGTGTCTCACTGGTCCCGGGTGTCTCCCTGGTCCCCGGAGTCTCCCTGGTCCCTGGTGTCTCCCTGGTCCCCGGTGTGTCCCTGGTCCCCGGTGTGTCCCTGGTCCCCGGTGTCTCCCTGGTCCCTGGTGTTTCCCTGGTCCCCGGTGTCTCACTGGTCCCGGGTGTCCCTGTCCTTGTGTGTCCCCCCCAGATGACGGAGACCTGGTGTCCAAAGCTGTGGCCTGCCAGCAGGCGGAGCACAGCCACGCCGGCGTCCCCTGTGGCATCATGGACCAGTTTGTGTCGGTTCTGGGTCGGGAGGGCCACGCTCTGCTCATCGACTGCCGGTACCAGCAGAACCCGCACGTTCTGCACTCGTTCTGCACTCGTTCTGCACACGTTCTGCGTCTCTGCTCTCATGAGAAAGACTGATAGAACCAGGCTTTTTCTGCTCTGTGAGGAAACTGATAAACACTGCAGAACAGAATCGACAGTGTCAGAAACAGTAGAGGTCAGAGGTCGGAGCCTGACATGAGCCTGCTGGTGTGCTGTGGTCCAGGTCTCTGGAGTTCTCCCCCGTCCCCCTCTCGGACCCCGACCTCGTCATCCTCATCACCAACTCCAACGTGAAGCACTCCCTGACGGGCAGCGAGTATCCCAGCAGGCGGAGGCAGTGCGAGGAGGCCGCCTCCGCCCTGGGGAGGCGGAGCCTGAGGGAGGCCAGCATGGAGGAGCTGGAGGGTGAGCAGCGCCTCCATCACCCTGCGGGGGGGGGGGGTTCTTGTTTGGGTGGAGCAGGCTGTAGTCAGTGGAGCTTCCCGTCCTCCTCCAGACGCCCGGCCCCGGATGGACGCCGTCACCTTCCGCCGCGCTCGCCACGTGATCGAGGAGATCCGCCGGACGCTGGACGCCGTGGAGGCGCTGAGACGAGGAGCCTACCAGGAGTTCGGCAGACTGATGGTGGAGAGCCACAACTCTCTGAGGTGCGGGCGGAGCGGCGGGTGGAGGCGGGAGTCCCAGGGGGCGGGGCTGCGAGCTGACGCCGTGTGTGTGTGTGTGTGTGTGTGTGTGTGTGTGTGTGTGTGTGTGTGTGTGTGTGTGTGCGCAGGGACCTGTTCGAGGTGAGCTGCATCGAGCTGGACCAGCTGGTGGCGGCCGCCTTGGAGGTGGAGGGCGTGTACGGCAGCCGCATGACGGGCGGAGGCTTCGGCGGCTGCACCGTCACCCTGCTGGAGGCCCGGGCCGTGGACCGGACCGTCCTCCACCTGCAGGTGAGACTGTCTCTAGAAGGGGAGGAGTTTCGAAAGGTTCCGGCGGAGCGAGGAGAGCGTGCGGAGAGCGGTCGTTGTGGTGCCGGAGCGTTGAAGGAACACTGGTCTGTTGTCTCTCCTTCAGAGGAGACCGTTTGTGTTCCGCCTCTGATCCGAGCCGCTTCGGACATTGTTCGTCCAGACAGCGGATGAAAGCACCGTTCTGTGTCCTCGCTGTCACTTTAAGGGGGCCTTTCAGAAGGGTGGGGGCCTTTCAGAAGGGTGGGGGCCTTTCAGAGGGGTGGGGGCCTTTCAGAGGGGTGGGGGCCTTTCAGAGGGGTGGGGGCCTTTCAGACAAACTGCCCCGTCCCCGGTGTCTGCCTCAGACGGCCCCAGTGTCTGCCAGAGGATCCGGGCTGCAGCTGGGAGGAGGCAGATTAGCATGCTGCTGGGCGAGGAGGAGGATTGTGGGTAAAAGAGGCTGCAGCAGATGTGAGTCGGCGTTCGGGTCTTTGGGTCAGATCTAGTTCCCTCATCTCTCCAGCCTCGCCGTATCCCAGCTTCTCCTTTGTGTCGCCCGGCCTCTCGGCATGCTGGACTTCAACCCTCCAGACGACGGCGACGACGGGACGCCGGTCCGGGACCCGGTGTCTCTGAACGTGGGCGGACAGGTCTACACCACGACCCTGGACACGCTGACGCGGTACCGAGACTCCATGCTGGGCGCCATGTTCACCGGGCAGATCCCCGCGCTCCGGGACCGCCGGGGGAACGTCTTCATCGACCGGGACGGGAACGTCTTCCGGCACATCCTCAACTTCCTGCGCTCCGGCGCCCTGGATCTGCCGCGGGGCTTTAAAGAACTGGCCCTGCTGAGGAGGGAGGCGGACTTCTTCCAGATCCGGCCTCTGGTGGAGGAGCTGGCCCACCTGGAGGCGGCGGGGCCCCTCAGCCTGAGGGGGGGGCCCCTAGCTGCCATGATTATCGTCAACTGTGACTCCAAGGTACGGCGGTCCGAGAACACCTGCAGTCCTGAATGAAGAGGCTCTCCGTCCATCAGGGACTCCTCTGGGGGGGCTTAAGGAGTTCCTGTATTCCAGAACCGAAGAAAATCTGTTGCTATTAAACCGTTTAAAGATAGAATACCATCAGGATTATTTAAATGTCAAGCTGATCTTAAAAAGGATCCAGAGAACTGAATCATGGGTAAATTCGGACTGTACTTTAGGAAAGAGGGAAGTGGAGGTCAGTCACACACCAGCAGATCAGTGTGAGTCATTCCAGAGAGCAGCTCCGCTCGGGGCTCGGCCGGTTGACCTGCTGGAGGACCAGTATTCAGCAACATGTCTCATCTGAAACCAGAGCAGCTGATCTGCTGACCCTTCAGCATCGTTCTGGTCAGCCGGTCTTCACCGTAAAGCTTTGGTGTCCACCTCCAGACACTACATGGAGTGACCGTGTTCCTGAACCTCCTAAACTTTACCAGGTTTCACCTAAACCAACGTAGTTTTGGTGGTTTTCTTGAACTGGTTAAGTTATTTCGAAACATCTTGTAAATGAGGCCTGGATCAAACCAAGTCCTCACGTTTCCTGAACTTTTTTTTACGAACCCTTCCCTGATCATGTAGGATCCATCTCTAACTTAAAAAAGTTTGAGAAAGCTGAATGTTTAAAATCCGTTTTTCCAGTAATTGAACTAAACCGAAGCGTCTTCACTGCCTGAACAGAACTCGTCAGGTCCAAACCTTTATGTTTACTGAGTGGTTTTATTCAGTGTTTTCACTTCAGAGCCTGGAATGTGGCCCTGAGCAGGTTTTTCTGGTGTTTTAATGAAACCAGCCTAAACTCAGCCGGCTGTCTGTTGTGGTTCAGCCTCGGAGCGTCTTGGAGCTGCGGTGGGTCGGGCTCTAAACAGGCCCTGTGGTTTCTGAACGGAACCGGTAGCTTTGCACTGGAACCCAAACCAAGCTTCCAGGATCCGGATGAGAACCCTCGGAACGCTCCGCTGCTCAGGAACCGATCCTGGTCCTGCGTCTACTGGGGTTGTCCTGACTCCGGTAGTTTTGGGAGCAGGTTCTTCCGGTTGGTCTGGCTCTGCTCGCCACCGTGGCAGAAAGTCACCTTTCATGTTGAAATAGACGTTCCTGTCATGTTGGGCTGACGTGGAGGCGTGCCGTTGGTGTTATGGAGGAGTACTGGGACGGGTTCTTTGTTTGTGTTTGCTGTGCAGAGCTCTTGGTCAGCGTTTTCTCCTCCTGTCTTTCCAGGTGCGTCTTCTCCACTATAACTTGCGCCACGGGCCGGAAAACTACGAGCTGCGCACGTGCTCGGTTCGAGCGTTCGCCGTCGACCTGTTTTGTACCTGGAGGGCCTTTCTGGCTCTGCTCTGCGAGCGGTTCTGCTACAGGACGTCCCAGGGCGCCGCCCGGCCTCACCCGTGCGACCCTGGAGGGAGCCGCCTGAGGCTGGAGTGGGCGCCGAGGCCCGACCAGCTCCCGCAGGACCAGTACGACAAGCAGCGCTACCGCGGGCTGGCCGTGCGCGACGCCGAGGCGGCGGCGGCGGCGGACGACGTCCCGCTGGGCCCCCGCCCCGTCGGCGACATGCAGAGCTTCCTGGAGGAGCTGCTGAAGGTGTCTCTGGCCGAAGGGTTCCGGGTGGACCTGGCCTCGCCGGACCCGGCCGACGTCCTCCACTGCGCTTCGCTCCGACTGGTGAAGGGCTGAAGGCAGCCGAGAGTCCAGGAGCAGGACCGACACCGGGATCCGCCCCTGGTCCTGATCACTCACCACTTTAACATCCAGCATTCTATCAATGCGATTGTCTTTCTGTAATGAGTCAGTCTCTTTAAAACTGGCATATCCTCTCAAATCTACTCAGACTAAATAATCCCAATAATCCCAACCCCAAGTGGTCAGAAGTTCACATTCTCTACACTTTGAAGGATGAAGCCTTTGCTTTCTGAACACACTCCACACCTGCAGCGACCTGCGACCTTCACGACCTTCACCTCCAACATCAAGACAAACCGCTGACTGCTGTTAAAGCCTAAAGCTGCTGCGTGGCATTAGATTTCCTGTCATGACATTTCATGGAGATGTTTCGATGCTTTTGCTCTTTCAACACTACTTTGTTGATGTGTAACCAGATGTTGAGTTGAGCCTGCAGAGAGAAAATGAGTCCATATTGACTGGAACGTGTCGTCAGGACCGCCTGTCCTTTTCCATTCATCATTCCTCTACTTTCACCATTTCTGGATGAGTTGAGAGCTGACGTGTCTGAGAGGACACCTTCAATCTGAACCGTCTGAAGCGACGTTCTGACAGTGAGTCTGAAGACTTCAGGTATATCACATAACTGAACACGGATGGCCTTGGTTAAGAGTTGTTGAATGAAGTCATCAGAGGCCTCCATCTAAACTGGTGTTTGACAGTAAACGATAAAACATCCAGCCCACCTGCCCAGTCCTGTGGTTGCTGTGGTCTGATTGGTGGACTGGAGTCAGGATGAGTCCCCGGACTGGACGCCATAGTGGAACAGAGCCCGGTAGCTCGTCTGCTGGATCAGACCACGAGGGCCAGCCTTCATCCCCGCCTCTGTCTGTGAGCCTTTTCTCTGGACTCCATCACAGATTCATGTGTTTTCCTTCTCTGGAGCAGCTTTGATGGAGCGGGCCTCTGCAGATCAGCATTCCACCAGAAGACCTGCTGCTCTGGAGCTAATCGGACTCTTCCAGCTGTCGGAGACGTTCCTTCCTGCCCCAGGTGTCAAACCTCCAGGTGCTGTGATGAAGAGACAGTCATCATTCTCTTCACCTGTCCTGGCATGGTGACCCTGGGTCATAATGTTATGGCTGATCAGGGTTACTCGGCCATCTTGGTTATTATAATTACAAGTCTGAAGAGTTTAAAGACGCCAGCAGGGACGTGCTTTCGTTACAGTTGATTGGTTGGTTGGTTAGCTGTTGGGTTTGTTAGTAGGTTGTTGGATTGGGTTGGTTTGTTGGTTGTTTTTGGTTGGTTGGTCGGTTCATTGGTTGGTTAGTGGGTTGGTGGGTGAGTTTTTGGTTGGATTAATTATTTGGTTGTTGGTGGGTTGGGTGTTTGTTGGTTAAATGGTTGGTTGGCTGGTGGGTTGTTGGTTGGTTGGTTGGTTGGTGGAATTGTTAGTAGGTTGTCCGGTTGATTGGTTGGTTGGTTGGTTGGTTGGTTAAATGTTTGGTTGGTTGGTTGGTTGGTTGATTGGTTAGCTGGTTGGTTGGTTAGCTAGTTGGTTGGTTGGTTGGTCAGCTGGTTGGTTGGTTAAATGGTTGGTTGGTTGGTTGGTTGGTTGGTTGGTTAAATGGTTGGTTGGTTGGTTGGTTGGTTAACAGGATAACTCAAGATCTGTGGACAGATGTGGGGAAAAGGGCGGTCTTCGGCAGGAGGTGGACGACTTTCAGACAGGGTAATTTTAGCAGTGGAGGAAGCAGGAGTGAAGGAAGTCCTGAGGAGGGGAAGATGTGCGTCGGCTGAAGAGGAAATCTGTGTCTTTACAACAACAAATGTGTTTTTTTTTCTTTTTCCTTCTTGTCTGAACTTCCTTCCTCAGACTTTCTAAGTGACATGAAGTGAATGAATGGCTGTTTCCCTCGCCGTCTTTTTCCAGGACACACTGGTATTATGATACACATCAGTTAGCCACTGCATTCTCATAACTGTGGTTTGGAAGACGAAGACTGATGCTTTATTAATGTCTAGTGAATGTTTGAGTGAGTTTGGTAGTGACGGGGTCAGAGTGGAGTGTTGGTGGTCTGCGTTCGGTGGTCTGCCTGCAGGATGAGATGAACAAACAGGCCTGATACTGAACTCCCTCTGAAGAGGCGGATTTTGAGACGTGAGACGTGCTGCTTCTGGAGGTCCTCGCTCACAGCTTCCGGGACGTCTGCCGCGAACATCCTGGTTCCAGACTCACACCTTCTCTTCTGGAATGTGATGAAATCCAGATGGACTCCTCATCAGCCAGGTGGTCATAATGTTGTGGCTGTCCCTGGTTCCTCGCTGGTCCTGTCCTCACTGCGTCTGTCTCCGTCTTCTGTCTCTCAACAGGAGCGATTCAGCGGGACTCCCACTTTCTACGTGACGACTCCGTCAGAAGGAGCTCGAGCGCTGGCCCTGTCCTGAGCGCCGGACGGATCCTGTCCTGAGCGCCGGACGGATCCTGTCCTGAGCGCCGGACGGATCCTGTCCTGAGCGCCGGACGGATCCTGTCCTGAGCGCCGGACGGATCCTGTCCTGAGCGCCGGACGGATCCTGTCCTGAGCGCCGGACGGATCCTGTCCTCCGCCATCGAAGTGCCTGGACGCCTGGACGCCTGCTCCGCCCACAGCTTTCCACAGCCGCCGTCTGTCACATGATTTCGACAGCCTGGACGCTCTCACTCAAAATCATTACATGTAATGAACAGAACTTATTATGGGATGGATTTCCTGGCATTGCTTGATTTTTCAGGGTGATTATTTTTTTAATGTAAATGTCAAAACGCTGTGAAATGTGTGTGGTGTTATTACGAAATACAGACGCGCTCCTGAGACTCGGCAGTGTTTCCTGAGTGTTTTATTACGGTGACGATGCGGTTCTGTTCTGGGTTCACTACTGATCCTTTCAGAGACACATGGTGGATCAGGTTTGGGTCCTGCTTCAGTCAGTAACATGTCCAGGGTGTCTTTCTGACCGAAGACAACCTGGACATGTGGCTCGTCCAGCTGAGAGACACTGTTTGACGAGACAGTACAAACGGTCAGATTCACAGAGTTCAAAGGATTAATGATTACCCTGGACACATGAAAACAAGCACACAGTCAGAGTTTCATCAGCTCTCCTTTTAACCAAGACCTTGAAATGTTTGGAAAGTGAGGAGAGCGGCTGATGAGGGGGCGGGGCTAGATGATGGACAGGGTATAAATCAGGTTCCTCAGAATAATGATGTGACCTGATATCTCTGACTCTGTTTTAAAGACTCTTCCCATCATGTCCTCAAGTTGCTGGACAAATTTAAACTGCATTTAGTTTTAAAATTAGTGTCTTTGACTGGATCCTACGCCTTAACAAACATGGCTGACCCACAGAAAGGTGTGTCTCCTGTGAAGACAGCTCATCTGAGTGATCCAACTGTTTGGATTGAAAATATTTTCTTCTTTTTGAGAACAGTAACCCTTGAACAAATAAAAAGCTTCCATGGGTTGGACTGCCACCCTGAATGTCCTGTCTGGAGCAGCGCTGCGATCCAACCTCAGTGTAGCAGGATGCAGGAGAGACAGCCTGAGATTTCGCTCCCTCACAGCGACATTTGTGAACATTTAGTTCACTTTTGTTGCATTTAGCTAATTTTCTTTCATCTGCGAGACAAATTCATGGAAAACAAAATGCGAATGAGAACCTCAGGACTGCAGGACCGTTGATATTTTTACAGGGAGGTTGAAAACACACCTTTTTAATCAGACTTTTAACTGACCTTTTATAGTCCTCTTATTCCATCATTGTTTATGTAATTCTATTCTATTTTATTATGTACTTTTATCTTTTATCACTTTTTTATTTTATAATCTTATTATTTTATATTAACTTTGTATCGTATCCTCTTCAGTTTTTAGCTGTTTAGTTCCAGTGGTTCCTGAGGGGGGTCCTCCACACCGGGAGTTGGATCCGGTCCACTGCTGGGGTTCCTGTGCTCAGGTCCTCTGGTCCTGGTTCTTTGAGGAACAGATTTTAAATATCATGAACTGCTCTCTTCAGACGGTGAAGCCTCTCCTGAAGAAGAGCAGTCTGGACTCCAACATTCCTGATAACGAAAGACCTGAATCCAGCTGATGTAATCGGAGCTGAGCTCACAGAGTTCATCATGTATTCATAACACATGTATTTGGTTTTTTTCTTGGTGTGTAAGAGTTCAGACACTGAGCGGACGACACATTGTATTTGACTTTTTGTCATTTTCTTTATTTTTATGTTTACTGATGAAGAAAACCACTAAAACTAAAACTACGACGACTAAAACTACGACGACGAAGTAACTTACCTAAAGAACCCCTCCCAACCCCGCCCAGCCATCCCCTGAGCCCAGGTCCTTCTGGCTCTGAGGCAAGAACGATAATCCCTCCTCCATCGCTCTTCCTCCTGCTCTTCTCTTTCTTCCTCTTTCTTTTCTCTTCTTCTTCCTTCGGACAGGGGTGCTAGTCTCCTGAACAGGGACCGGGGTGCTAGTCTCCTGAACAGGGACCGGGGTGCTGGTGTCCTGAACCTGCACCAGGTACTGGATGACCGTCCTTCGGTGCATTCTGCCCCCGATGTCCTGCAGCGTCTCACAGGTTAAAGACCAGCATCTGAAGAGGAGGGTGTGATGATGAGACCCTGGCTGACTGGGGTGAGTCGAGGACCAGGATGGAGGATGTCGTCAGCAAAGCGCCAGCTGGTTGGGAGGTTGGTATCAGGGTGACACGGCAGGAACTGAGCTCTGTCCGTGGTGAGGACAGCTTCTGGTTCCTTTGTCACATCAGGAGCTGGACATATGCTGGTGTCTCCATCTGTCAGACTCTGGAACCAGGAAGACGTTCCAGCAGCAGAGGCACATTTCCCTTCCATCAGGTCCCAGCCATAGTACGGGTCCCTGGCGAGGATGCAGTCGTCACAGGACGTGTAGCGGCTGCAGTCTCGTACGTCCACCTGCACCACGGCCTTGCTGGTGCCGCCGTACAGCTGACCTGTTGTGGACAGTTGCAGCGGGTCTTCAAACAGCTGCAGCTCCTCCACGATGCGTCCCTCCTCGCCGTCCAGCTTCACGGCCTTCTGCAGCCAGCCGGACTCTGTGCCGATCAGCAGCATCTGGTGCTGCTCTCCGTTTGGGGATGTCACTTGGTCCACCACGATTTTGGAGAACTTCCTTGATGACTGGACTAACAGAGGTTTTCCACCGATGGGTGTGACGACCCCCTCCATCAGAGGATGGTTCCTCACAAACATCAGGTACTGGTGTGGGCGGTCCCGAGTGGAGGTGATGCCTGTAGCCCTCGTTTCATCGTTAATGCATGAGCCAGGGCGAGGGGACGGCAGCGCTCCGGTGTATCGAACCCAGCCTCTAGTGTCGGTGTCAGTCAGAAACCTCCCGGCAAACACGGCGTTCACGTCTGACAGTCCGTAAGCACAGACCTCAGAATGGCTGCTGGCTCCAGAGTGCTGCGGATTGGACGTGAACGTGGCGTGAAAGATGCTGTCCTTCCAGTTGGTTTGGTTCTTTAGAAGAAAAACATCCTGCATGAGGGCCAATGAGCAAGGGTCTCCAAACGGACAGTCCAGCCGGGCTTTAAAAAACGACGACCACTTCTTTTGAATTTTTTTGCCTCCAAGGTCGCTCTTGCACACGCGAGCGACTCTGGAGACCAGGAGGTCGGCATGCCGTTCTTCCACGGCTTTCTCAGTGAAAAACAGGAAGACTTGGTCGTCTTCTCCATTGTCACTGTCCTTGCTGGCCTCAACGAGGTTGACGGAAACCATGTTGGGCTCGTTGAGCAAAGACCGTTTCATTTCGGTCTTGATGGCGTTCTGTCCAGGTATGGGTCCATGTTTCTGGAAAACCATTTCTGTGCCCAGAAAGTTTGCAGAGGTGGCCGAGAACAAGGTGTCGTCATTCATCAGGGAGGCGAATCGATCGCTGGGGTCAAACGGTACTGCTCCCTTCCCACTCATCTGGTTTCCATCCAGGGAGATGGTTTCGTCTGTGACTGTCATGTAGTCACGAGGGGCTGAAGGCGTTGGTCCCACACACAAGCATTTTTCCACTTTTCATGGTGTGTGTGGCCCTGATGAAGTTCTTACATTTCTTGCTGCTCTTTCCCTTCTTCTGGCAACTGGATTTTGCAGTCGAGCTGCTTTTCCACAACCCCTGTCCAGTTTTCTTGGTGACATCCTTTGCTGAGGGTGAGTATTTTCTCTCCGGCACCAAGGATAATTCGGTCAATGTCCTCTCTCATGTCCTCAGATCACGAAGCCCCGGGCAATTTAGGGTCACCAATTAACCTGACATGCATGTTTTTGGATCATGGGAGGAAGTCAGAGAACCCAGAGAGAACCCATGCACACACAGAGAGAACATGCAAACTCCACACAGAAAGGCCCCGAGCCCAGGCCGGTATTTAAACCCAGGACCTTCTTGCTGTGAGGCAAGAGCGCTAATCAGTGCGCCACCGTGCGGACAAACAGCGGGGCTTCGTGATCTGAGGCTCGAGCGAGAGGCGTGTTAGACCTGCCTACTTTGAATAATTTCAAAACATTTAGCTTTATGCTTGGCGAGCATTTTAGCATTTATGTTTAGCATTTAGATATAGATTTATTTTTCATGGGTACACCACATTTTTAACAAAACATTCAGTTTTGCATGTATTTCTCTCTCAAATGAAAGAAAACTGGGCTAAATGTGAGAAAAGCAGACTCAAAGTTCACAAAATCTCACCCATTAAATAGTAACTGAATATTTACAATCGGTGCACCATAGTTATTGCAGTTTAGAGGAAAACAAGCTTGGATGACAATGCAGTCAATATTGAGATCCACAACTCTGCAACCACTGGACATCTTGTCAGAGCATTTTACAGGCCTGAATCTCAAAACGATGAATCTTGTGAGTTATTAAAATAAAAAAATCTAAGCAATGTATCGTAAAGCTAACTGTTAGAAGAAAGGGAACATTCAGTCATATGATTTACAGTAACTATTAGACAGAAAGAACCCAGCTATACAATAATTCTTCATCTTACCTTAGAAGCACCCTGAACGCATCCTGCCACTGTTTTGAACGTGTCTGGTGCTGCTCTCCGAGGCGCCCTGAACGCATCTTGTGGGCGGAGCCCGCAGCCGGAAGCCGCGGAGCGTCCTGGAGCTGAAAGCCGCGGAGCCTGTTTGACTCTCCCTGAAAGACTCCGACCCTCCCCGCCGCTCTCAGGAGGCTCTGCCCCGCCGGAGACTTCGTCCCGGGGAACAAGAGGCACTGGGCTCGCCGCGGTGCTGTTTTCCGGCCGCGACATATTTTTTTCCGGTACTTTTAAAGTGGAGCTAACGGATACAGCGGGCACGAGCCGAGCAGGGAGACCATCCAGCGGCGGTGAAGCGGCGCAGGGCGGCGGAGCGACGGCCGTGTGAACAGGTGGGTCTGGAGGTGGGGGTGGGTCCAGGTCCAGGTCCGGGTCCGGGTCCGGGTCCAGGTTCAGGTCCGCGTCCGGGTCCTGGTCCGGCTTTAGGTTAAAGCCCGGCAGGTCTCCTGTTGAACTCGGGCTAGCTTCGCTCTGCTTTAGCCCCGCACGGTGCTCTGGATGTCACCGGCTAGCTGGCTAACCTCTGCACCGAAACTCTGCCCCTGATCCGGCTGGTCTGAGCTGACCCTCGGCCGGTTCTCCGGGAGACCCGGGCGTACTGCCCCCCTTGTGGAGGGGAGTCTGCTCCCATTCACAGCCTGCTGAGCTCCAAGCTGCTAGTTTAGCTAACTACCTGCTAACTCCACTAACTCAGCGCGTCTCGCGTGCTGTGCCTGCCTCGTGCTGGCCGAATGAAGCCCCGTACCTGCATTGAGCAGGTGAGACTCACCTGTCCGGTTCGAAGGACGAGCAGGGGGGATTTCAAACGGTCCGGTGTTAAATTACGCGTTTTCTGCATGAAGTCTGGCTCACAGCTGAATATCAACAACAGCGCGTGCTCCGCCACTGCAGAGTGGGGGTTTAGTTTAGTGGGTTAGTTTAGTTTAGTGGGTTAGTTTAGTTAGTGGGTTGGTTTAGTTAGTGGGTTAGTTTACCTGTGTGAGGAACTCCATGCAGTCGGTGGTTTGGTTTACTTAGTGGGTTAGTTTAGCTGCTTGTGGACAGGTGAGGTTAAACAGGAGCAAATTAACCGGACACGTTGACTCTAAATACGGAAACGTTTCACTGGAGTAAGGTGTGTGTGTGTGTGTGTGTGTGTGTGTGTGTGTGTGTGTGTGTGTGTGTGTGTGTGTGTGTGTGTGTGTGTGTGTCAGACTGATTTCTCTCAGATATTCTGTAGTCGTGGGGGGTCAATCTCCGGCGCGGGGGCCACATCAGGTCCAGGACTTCATGCTGGTTTCATTCAGATGTTTTGTTGATGATGGAGGGAAGTTTTTCCACCATCAGGATCCAATTCTGCTCTGATTGCATGTTTACAAGTACAGAGTTACTAAAAGTTGTTTGGCATCTCCTCCAGGAGTGTCTAACTTGCATATTAAGTGTGTAATTAATGTGCAGAGGTGTGTGGGGCTCCTCGCTGGGTCTGTGACAGGGTCTCCTGAAGGACTGAGGACCCAGCATCTCCAGAGCCGTCCCATTGCTGCAGGTGGGACTGAGCTTCGTTTCCATCCAGAGTCGTCCTCGACCACAAACCGGGCCGGATCAATACTAGTCCTGATTGTTTGACATTACCAGGGTTACCCTGGGTCTGGATCTGGTCCAGGACCAGTCGGTTCTGTCTGCTGGTCTCACGAGTAGAGCGGAACGAGACAAATTTCCTGTTCCAGACAGAATAATCCGTTCAGATCAGCTGTGTTTAGTCTGATTGAAGATGATCTTTATTAGGTCTTCCTGGTTGAAAACACTGCAGCTCCTGTCCTCGAGCGTGTGGATCACTTCATAACTCGACCACAAAAGTGCACGGGCACCAGAGATTTCCCCTCCACCTCAGAAACCGCGGCTGGAAATGAAAGAGGCGAAGCGTCACCTGCTGCTGACGGAGCAGCTGATAAGCTGCAGTCATAAATGAATGAAAACAGGACCGTGAATTATTTTAACGGCTCTGTGTTGTGTGCCCATGAGCAGCAGTGGGGTGTAACACCCCCCCCCCACCCCACCCCCCCGGGTTCTGATTACAGGAAGGAGGCAGTGAGTGGTGGAGATATGATATCCTGCCTGCCACACCCACACTGACAACATCTCCTCCTGAGAGGAAGCATCTCCCCCCGTCCGCCTGCATTCTTCTGCAGAAAGTCCTCTGTGTTCCCAGGAATGCTCCAGGTTCCACCTGCTGGTCTCACCTGCCCCCCCTCGCCCCCCCGGCAGCGGTCTTGTGGCAGGTTCTGCTCCACCTCTGAGCCGGCCGCTGGCCCGGCGCCGCCGCCGTCCAGCCTCTTGCTTTCCTCTTCCTGTCTGATTGCATAAGCGGCGGAGTGGAATGCCTCGGATGCCAGGCATTTCCTGGACGCAGGTTCTCCGCCGCGGCAGCGGCAGCGCCGGGGAAGACGGAGCGGTGTCGTGTCGGGACACGTCTTCCCTCTCCGCTCTCGTCCTGACTCACGCGGCTGAGCGGACGTGCTGGGAATGCGGTGACGGCGGGAGAGATAACCGGCGCTACCTGAGAGCGACCACGTCTGCTCGGGGCCGCTCGATACCGGGCCCTTTATCAGGCCCGGCGAGGTCGCGGCACGCGGTGGGAACGGGCGCTCCACGCTCGCTGTTTGCTCTGAGTCATTTCTCAAACCGCCCGCTCTGTGAAGGTCGTGACCCCGCTCGGATGCGAGCGGCGCCCGGAGCCGTCGGAGCGCCAGGCTCATTGTTCTCTCTGAGCCCAGACCCTGCAGCGCTCTCGGCGAGGTCGATGAACCCGCCGGTGGTTCTGCTGCCGGGCGAGCGCGCCGAACGTTTCCCAGAGTGACGGCACAACGTGAGCCTCCACGGCGGAGGTCTGGGGCGGCGGAGGTCTGGGGCGGCGGAGGTCTGGGGCGGCGGAGGTCTGGGGCGGCGGAGCTCTGAGGCGGCGGAGGTCTGGGGCGGCGGAGGTCTGGGGCGGCGGAGGTCTGGGGCAGCGGAGCTCTGAGGCGGCGGAGGTCTGGGGCGGCGGAGGTCTGGGGCGGCGGAGGTCTGGGGCGGCGGAGGTCTGGGGCGGTGGAGGTCTGGGGCGGCGGAGGTCTGGGGCGGTGGAGGGGACGCTGTGGAGAACTCCTCTGCTCCTGTTTCATGGTGGAAGCAGTTCTACATACCCAGAATGCCGTTGTTCTGTCAACAATCAGTAAAGTGAGCCCGTTCTCATGGAACTCTGTTTCGACGTCGGCGTGATTAAAGAACTTTATTCCTGTCAGTCTGGAGCAGATTGATCTGATGGAGGACGAGGAGCGAGACTGACGCCATTTTGATTGGAGGACGACTATAAAAGAAGTGAAGGCTTAATGATTAACCCTGAGAGGTGAATCACCGGTTTGTTCTTACTGCAGGCCGTCATCTCTGAAAGAACTACAGAAGGTTTCAGAGGAACGTCACTTTAACTCTGGACCAGAACCAGGTCAGGGTGTCTGGTTGTCCTGGTTCAGACTGGAGTGGACCAGAGTGGGTCTCTTCCAGGGTGGAGGTGGAGGTGATAAATGATTGACCCGAGGCTGCAGAGTCAGACGGGAGAGAGAGAGAAAGAGAGAGAGACGTCCCTGTTCTGCAGGACCCTTCCTCCTCCTCCTCCTCCTCCTCTCCTTCCTCCTTGTGAGTTTTGCTTTATTTCACATGACTGTAAAGTTCATTTCCCCGCCTCAGCCCTTGATAAGTAGCAGGCGTGGTGTGTGTGTTAGTGCGTGAGAGTGTGTGTGTTTTAATGAGCGGGTGACACCTGCTGCTGCCATCCAGGTGGAGGGAGGGAGGGAGGGAGGGAGGTGTGTGAACGGCGGCCGCTCGCTGCACTCCACAGCAGCTAGAGGTTTACCGTTCTCCTCTGCAGACCCCCACCTCTCTGCAGACCCCCACCTCTCTGCAGACCCCCACCTCTCTGCAGACCCCCACCTCTCTGCAGACCCCCACCTCTCTGCAGACCCCCTCCACTCTGCAGACCCCCTCCACCCTGCAGACCCCCACCTCTCTGCAGACCCCCACCTCTCTGCAGACCCCCTCCACTCTGCAGACCCCCTCCACCCTGCAGACCCCCACCTCTCTGCAGACCCCCTCCACTCTGCAGACCCCCTCCACCCTGCAGACCCCCACCTCTCTGCAGACTAGGGGTGTGCCATCTAAGGCACCTCACGATTCGATTCGATTACGATTCAGGGTGCTACGATTCGATTATTCAACGATTATCACGATATTAATGATAAAAACGATTATCATGATTTTTTGTGCATTTTTTTCCCCCTCACTTAGTGCCCACTTCATACTTTGAAACAATGTACAGCTGTTTCTGCAACCATGTTTCTGCAGATATGTCATATATGCAGATATATGTTCAATTTGAATTTACTACTTGGCGTGCAGCATATCTAGACACCTACATCTAGATATCTATGTCTATATGTCTAGGCGGTGGCGGGACGTCAGCGGGAGCTACGGGAGCTGCAGTGTTGTTGTGTGCGTGTTTTTTCGACTGCCGATGCTAACGCATGTTTCTGATCCCTGCTCTTGGAATAAACATCGTCATGCTGCCAAACGCCTCTGGACTTCTTTCAGGCAGATTACAGAGATAAATGTTTTGGTTGTTTTGTTTACCTCTGACCTGAAAGCTTTGTTTACGGCGCCGCGCCATGCGCAGTACGGCTCATTGTTTCCGGGGCGACATGAGGCTACACGGTGCTGTTTGTTCCAGTGTAGCGTAAAATGGACGAATATCTATTGGATGAATATGTTGTGGACGAGAACTTTGAATGATTTTCTCTTTAGCAAAAGCAGCGTTGGCATTTAGCACTGGCTTTTAATCCAGAAGAATGAATCTCACACTCTGTTACTGTAGCTAAAGAGCTAGCTGTCGCCATATTAACCGGTCCGTCACTACAGATGTCCGGGTGGTGCGTAGGAACAATACTTTGGTTCCGCAAGTGGCGTCCGTGCTCCTGGCGTCTAGTTATTATGAAAAATAATCAATTTTAAATATTTATGAATCGTAATCGAATCATTATGTGTCGCATCACGATTAATCTAATAATCGATGTATCAGCACACCTCTACTGCAGACCCCCACCTCTCTGCAGGCCCCCACCTCTCTGCAGACCCCCACCTCTCTGCAGGCCCCCACCACCCTGCAGACCCCCTCCACCCTGCAGACCCCCTCCACCCTGCAGACCCCCTCTACCCTGCAGACCCCCACCTCTCTGCAGACTGGACTTGTTAAAGCGTGCTTCTGTCTCAAAGCGCTGCCTCCAGAGGAGTGAGGGTCAGGTCTGCTTCAGTCTGGAAGCTTGCAGTTGGTCATCCAGGGTGAGGATGCTCGGTCCAGAGCCGTGTGTGTGTGTGTGTGTGTGTGTGTGTGTGTGTGTGTGTGTGTGTGTGTGTGTGTGTGTGTGTGTGTGTGTGTGTGAGGAAGTGTGTGAGGCCTCGCAGCAGTGAGTCAGAGCGGAGGGGGGGAATCACGGCCGTCTGTCTGGGCCGCTTCAGACGGGAAACCCTGAGTCACGGTCCTGCTGGCGGCTCCGCCGCCGAGCGGACCGGGCGCCGGGCAGCCCAGGGTTCCACCGCCGAGCGGGGCACTCCACTGCCCGGCCGACCCAGCGGTGGATTGGCTGGTTCCTGGTGATGGAGCGTGCCGTTGCCGTGGCGACACTGGCTGTTTTCCAGAGGGGTGAGAGAAGGAAGAACACAGGGATGTTCTGTCTTCCTCACATTGTGGCTCCTTCCTCTTCCCCAACCGCCTCCGTGTGTGACAGGTGTTTCATGTGCGTGCGTGCGTGCGTGCGTGCGTGCGTGTGTGTGTGTGTGTTCCCTGAATGACCTTTGTCTCTTATCTCTTGTTTGAGGAGTGTGAGCGGAGCTCCGCCCGCTGTCGCCTGATGTTTTACTGCCCCTCCTGCCGTCTGGGCGGTGGAGCGTAGACCTGAGAGAACCTCAGCCCTGAACCCACGTCCTCTGAGTGTTCACTCAGACGTTTGAGCCCCGATGCTTGCTGAGCGGCTCGTCGGCTCACTCTGCTGGCGTTCTGGTCTCCTGATTCACACGGCCTGACATGTTGAACCATATTTTTAATGCACCAGGGTGGCGTTAGTTTCTACTATCTACAGCTTCAGTTCTCTGAGAATGTCTTCCATGCCGAAGTAAAACTGTAAAGTAAAATATGAATCGATACCCAGCTGGACTGCCCAGTTTAAGTGTGAAATGAACCAGACCTAGACGTTGTTCCGGATCAGGATTTATGAATCAACATCGGTACACAGATTCACCTCTACGCTGATGATAGGCTCATTTTACATGGAGGTTCCTCTCCACCGCACATTCAGACTCTTGATGATTTACGTATTTGTTGCATGAAGATAGTGAAACAAAATGTGTGTTTCTGTTTCACAGGGGGCTCGGGGGGGCTCCGGGGGCTCGGGGGGGCCTGCAGGCTCCACAGAGGCACAATGAAGAGGTTCAGACGGCACGGCCACGAGTCCCACAGGGACCGGCTCAAACAGGAGCTCTTCCAGTTCAACAAGGTGAGAGAGCAGCTCCAGCAGGCCCTGCATGAAACCCAACACCGTGCAGCACACACACACACACACACACACACGCTCTGCAGGCTGAAGAGCCTCTGAATATCACTTACACCTGATAAAAGCCGACCTTTCAACACACGCTTTTATTCCTCCTGACGTCAAACCAGAATCTCTTCTTCAGGTTTTTATTCCGCCGTGCTTTTCCTGGTGTTTACAGTCTTCTCTCATAACATCAGCTGCTCTTATTCTGGAGGGACGAGATGTCTCAGGTGTGCAGAAGACCCTCTCAGCTCTGTCTCTGTCCCCCCAGACGGTGGAACATGGCTTCCCCCACCAGCCCAGTGCCCTGGGCTTCAGCCCGTCTCTACAGCTGCTCGCCATCGGGACTCGTTCTGGAGCCATCAAACTGTATCCTTACACACACTCACACTCACACTCTAACACACACACACACACACTCACACCCACACCCACCCTCCTCCACCATACAGACCACCCTCCTCCCACAGTCCTCTTCCTTGACCAGCAGCAGGTATGGAGCTCCAGGTGTGGAGTTTATGGGTCTGCATGACGAGAACGCTGCCGTCACACAGGTTCACTTCATGAACCACCAGGTACTCACACACACACACACACACACACACACACACACACACACACACACACACACACACACACACACACACACACAGAGCATGCTGATGGAGTCTCCGTCTCAGGTGGAGCTGGTGACTCTGCTGGATGACAACAGTCTCCACATGTGGACATTAAGAGGACACAAAGGACAGTCGGAGCTTCTGGAGATCGGGCGCTTCATGTTGACGGGACCGCCTGGGTAATGCCCGTCCCCTCTCCCGTCCCCTCTCCCGTCCCCTCGCCCGTCCCTTCTAAAGCGTTGTCCTTGTCGCCCCCTGCTGGCCTCTCAGGGCGCCCCCCAGTGTGACCCGGGTCACAGCCGTCCTGGCTCACTCCTCGGGAGAGCTGCTGCTGCTGGGCACCGAAGGGGGACACGTCTTCGTCGTGGAGGTTCCAGGGTTCCGAGAGCTGGAGGAGAGGAACATCAGCCTGGACCAGGTGTCCAGCAGGTGAGGACCTGGAAGGGGGCCAGGGACAGGAGGTCTGAGGAGTCCAGATGTTCTGGTGTTTGATGCGTGGCGTCTCCTGCAGCGTTCCGGACGACTACATCGGCCGGAGGAACCTGGAGCACGTGGAGGCGCTGCAGGAGAACCCGGTGGACCCGAACCAGGTGGTCCTGGGCTACGGCCGAGGGCTGATGGTCATCTGGGATCTGCAGAGGCAGCGGGCCGTCCAGCACATCCCCGCCACACAGGTGAGGAGGGGGGCTGTCGGAGGGGGGGCAGTAACGGCAGCAGTAACAGCAGCAGTAACAGCAGCAGTAACGGCCCTCCTGTCCCCCCCCGTGTCCCTGCAGCAGCTGGAGAGCGTCTGGTGGACGGAGGACGGAAGCTTCCTGCTCAGCTCCCACAGTGACGGGAGTTTCTGCCGCTGGGCGGTCGGAGTGGAGGACGAGAAGGACGACGAGGAGAAGTCTGACATTCCCTACGGTGAGGAGACGTCCTGCTCAGCTCCCGCTCCCTGTCCTCTGGACCTTCTGTCTTCGTCTCACTGTCCTTTGGTCTTTCAGGACATTTTCCCTGCAAGGCCATTTCTAAAATCGTCCAGCTGCCGACAGCAGACGGGTGAGGTCGCTTCCTGGACCCTTTCTGTGTTAGTGTGTGTGAGCCGTCCTGATCTTGACCCTGACCTTTGACCCCCGTGTGTCTCCTCAGGCCCCCGTTCCTGCTGTTCAGCGGCGGCATGCCCAGAGCCAGCTACGGAGACCGCCACTGCATCACCGTCATCCACGGGAAGACCCACGTGGCTCTGGACTTCACCTCCAGGATCATCGACTTCTTCGTCATCCGAGACGGAGCCAAGCACACGGGTGAGCCCCGTAGACCACCCCGTAGACCGCCCGAGGCCCCCCGTAGACCGCCCTGTAGCCCACCACCCAAGGCCCCCCGTAGACCGCCCTGTAGCCCAACCCGAGGCCCCCCATAGAGACACCCATAGACCGCGCCGTAGACCACCTGAGGCCACCCGTAGAGACACCCGTAGACCACCCCGACACCAGCTGTAGACCACCCGCCCCCCCCCCCCCCCCCCCCCACCCCCCCCCCGACACCAACCATAGACCATCCGTAGACCCCCCCCGAGACCACCCCAAGATCACACAGAGACCACCCCACCAGGTCCAGGTCCCTGCATCAGCCGCTGCCTGTGTGTCCCTGCAGGAGACCCCCGTGCCCTGGTGGTGCTGGTGGAGGAGGAGCTGGTGGTCCTGGACCTGCAGACGGAGGGCTGGCCCGTCATCCAGACCCCCTACCTGGTCCCGCTGCACAGCTCGGCCATCACCTGCTCCCACCACGTCTCCTCCATCCCCCTCAAGCTGTGGGAGCGGCTGCTGGCGGCGGGCGAGCTGCAGTCCCGACACTACTCCAAGAAGGTAGGGGGCGCTGCGCCCTCTGAGCCCCCCTCCCCCGAAACCCAACATCCTGTCCACTTCCTGTTAACCGTCACTTCCTGTCTCCTTCAGCCCTGGCCAATAATCGGAGGTCAGAACCTGGGAGCAGATCCACCACAGAGAGACCTGCTGCTGACGGGGTGAGACACACACACACACACACACACACACACACCCCTGAGCAGGTGTCACAGTGTGCTGCGTCCTGCAGACACGAGGACGGGTCGGTCCGGTTCTGGGACGCCTCTGGAGTGTGTCTGTCTCCGATGTACAAGCTGAGCACGGCGGGGGTCTTCCACACCGACTCGGACCCCAACGACAACATGAACCAGGGCCCCGAGGGAGAGTGGCCCCCCTTCAGGAAGGTAGGGCCGTGCGTGGACGGATTCTCACCCCCTGGTCTGATCCGGTCTGACGTGGACTTGTCCCCAGGTGGGCTGTTTCGACCCGTACAGTGACGACCCCCGTCTGGGGGTCCAGAAGATCCACCTGTGTAAATACAGCGGCTACCTGACGGTGGCCGGCACGGCGGGACAGGTACGGGACGCCGGCGGCTCCGGGACGGCGGCTCGGGACGGGAGACGGCTGACCCCCGTCTCGGGACCGTGTCTTCACAGATCCTGGTCCTGGAGCTGAACGACGAGGCGGCCGAGCAGACGGTGGAGGCCACAGTGGTGGACCTGCTGCAGGGCCAGGAGGGCTTCCGCTGGAAGGTGAGTCCGGGACGGGGCGGGCGGAGTCCGGGCGGAGGACTGACCGGTCCCCCTCCACCAGGGCCACGCCCGGCTGGACGTGCGCGAGGAGCCGGTGCTGTTCCCGCCGGGCTTCCAGCCCTTCGCCCTGGTGCAGTGCCAGCCGCCCGCCGTGGTCACCGCCCTCACGCTGCACTCGGAGTGGAAGCTGGCGGCGTTCGGGACCAGCCACGGCTTCGGCCTGTTCGACTACCAGCAGAAGACCAACGTCTTCATCAAGTGAGCCGCGCCGCGCAGTGGGGGGTGTGTGTGTGTGTGTGTGTGTGCTCACTGGCGTCCTGTGTGCAGATGCACGCTGAACCCCGGGGACCAGCTGGCCATGGAGGGTCCTCTGTCCCGAGTCAAGAGCATCAAGAAGTCCCTGCGGCAGTCCTTCAGGAGGATCCGGCGCAGCAGAGTGTCTCTGAGGAAGCACCACGCCAACAACGCCTCCAAGGTA